>NC_053114.1:27415578-27660578 GCF_010015445.1 Perca fluviatilis
GTGGAGAAGTTTAAAGCCGGATTTGGATACAAAAAGATTTCGCAAGCTTTAAACATCCCAAGGAGCACTGTGCAAGCGATAATATTGAAATGGAAGGAGTATCAGACCACTACAAATCTACGAAGACCCGGCCGTCCCTCTAAACTTTCAGCTCATACAATGAGAAGACTGATCAGAGATGCAGCCAAGAGGCCCATGATCACTCTGGATGAACTGCAGAGATCTACAGCTGAGGTGGGAGACTCTGTCCATAGGACAACAATCAGTCGTATACTGCACAAATCTGGCCTTTATGGAAGAGTGGCGGAAGAAAGCCATTTCTTAAAGATATCCATAAAAGTGTCGTTTAAAGTTTGCCAAAAGCCACCTGGGAGACACACCAAACATGTGGAAGAAGGTGCTGTGGTCAGATGAAACCAAAATCGAACTTTTGGCAACAATGCAAAACGTTATGTTTGGGTAAAAAGCAACACAGCTCATCACCCTGAACACACCATCCCCACTGTCAAACATGGTGGTGGCAGCATCATGGTTTGGGCCTGCTTTTCTTCAGCAGGGACAGGGAAGATGGTTAAAATTGATGGGAAGATGGATGGAGCCAAATACAGGACCATTCTGGAAGAAAACCTGATGGAGTCTGCAAAAGACCTGAGACTGGGACGGAGATTTGTCTTCCAACAAGACAATGATCCAAAACATAAAGCAAAATCTACAATGGAATGGTTCACAAATAAACATATCCAGGTGTTAGAATGGCCAAGTCAAAGTCCAGACCTGAATCCAATCGAGAATCTGTGGAAAGAACTGAAAACTGCTGTTCACAAACGCTCTCCATCCAACCTCACTGAGCTCGAGGTGTTTTGCAAGGAGGAATGGGCAAAAATGTCAGTCTCTCGATGTGCAAAACTGATAGAGACATACCCCAAGCGACTTACAGCTGTAATCGCAGCAAAAGGTGGCGCTACAAAGTATTAACTTAAGGGGGCTGAATAATTTTGCACGCCCAATATTTCAGTTTTTTATTTGTTTAAAAGGTTTGAAATATCCAATAAATTTCGTTCCACTTCATAATTGGGACCCACTTGTTGTTGATTCTTCACAAAAAATTACAGTTTTATATCTTTATGTTTGAGGCCTGAAATGTGGCAAAAGGTCGAAAAGTTCAAGGGGGCTGAATACTTTTGCAAGGCACTGTAATAAATGAGTCTATGTTTGGGCCTTTGGAGTGGAAGATAAGAGGAAAGTGGTATAATCAAATATGAAGTGTGCAAAGAAGTTGTGATCTGAGCAACACGATTTTCACTGACCAAACGGAAGCATAATAACATAACAGAGTGGGACAAAAATCTTAACTGTGTGGGTTTGATTGTGACTTTGTTTTTAACTTTTAACCCACATGAGTGAAAACAGGCCCACAAGCAGGAATGTAGACTTCATAGTCCTGGGCCTTGGTGGTCTTTGCTCACCGTTTATGGCCACATCAGTGCTTGTGGGAACTATTTCCATCACAGTGCATTTATCATGGATCTTGATTTTGCACGAGACCATAAGCTGCTTATGGCTCCAGATGAAAGGTTCAGTAGGGGTTACAGTGAAAGAATGTAAGATTTGTCTGAAGACTTTACCATGCACTGGTCATATGATACATCTGCGCTTTGAATGTTTTGATTTTAGTGGACCATGTCAAATGTTTTATCCAGTAGATGTACTGTAGTAGTGTGCTTCTTATTCTCATTGTGTAATGGAATATGTGTGATTGATTCAACTGTTACTTAAAAATGTGTAGAACAACAAGCTACTAATCTGTGGAGAAAAATGACAACTACTTTCTTGCAGTGCAGTGAGGAAACGTAAGGGTTGTCTGTAGCTGGAGAGAGGAATCTAAAATGCTTCCTGTCACTGTGTCAGCAAGATGAAACAGCTCTTACGTCACACACATTAGCCCACAATGCTATCAACTGTACAGATCTACATCTGGAGGTCTGGCATAATATTGTAAAAGTGTACAAGCTGTTGCAATGCATTGGCTGTAGGTTAAACTACACAGTATACAGTGTATAAGCCTAATGGAGGGGGACCTTAGCCTGTTTCTTTTGTTACTTTTAAGATGTGTAGAAAAATGTGGAAAATAAATGTTCATGTCAATGTCATTTTAGATTATAAATGAACGAAAACTGATTTCCACATAAAAACATTTTGTTATTTAATACAGCAAAAAAATGGTGCATTGGAGAAAAAGTAACACTAAAAGGACAAATAACATAATTTTATTTATCTAATTTTTTTTTGTGGCATTTTGACACATTTTGCCTTTAACAAATATTGTGCCTCCTGCTATTTAGATTTTGCACTAGTACATTTTGCAGTTTCGATAAAATTCTGATTAATTGCTCACCCCTAATATACACTATGTTACAGTAAGTGTGTGAAGATTGTGAGCTCTCCCTGTGCTGTGTGTGTTATTGGTTCGATGTACCGTTGTGGTTACATAAATATTAGGACATGATGTTCCTCTTGTAACTCTATATCACAAAACTGGTGTCCTCAGTTGAAACCAGTGAAACCATGTAGAAATGATACTTAGTACTTCGATTAAATGTAATTTGCATCTGGTAAATCAACCAGTTGGACTGGAAAGGCGACAGACAAGACAGCAGACCAAATGCCTAAAGGCTCTGACACACCAACCCAATTATTGGACGTCGGACAGTCTGGCGAGGTCGGTGACTCGACTCTGTTCGGTGTGTTCCGTGCCGTCGTCAGTCGGAGGAGCCGTCGGCATCCATTTTGGCCGATTTGATTTGTTGAATCGGCCAGTGGGCAGTTGGACTCAATGACCAATCTGATTGGTGGAGTACTAGCCCTTGACTAGCGAATCAGTGCTTCTTCCACAAGAAGAAGCCCGAGAGCTGACAACGTCAGTATCTTCTTATTACTGGCCATCATATTTTCTTCCGTTCAGCGAGTAATGGCAACAACGATCCTTCTTCCTATCAACATGATGATGAAAACCATGACTGACGACAGCGTGCTCTGTGTTTACTAGGTCTAGAGAGATGTTCCATCATTTCCGGTTTTCATCTTTTTGGCGACAATACAGATTAGCGCCGCCTGCTGTTATGGAGACGTATTATGTCTTGCGCACTCATAGAACGTACGCTCAAGTCGCTTCGGTGTGTTCTGACGCACTTTTTTGAGAGGCAGCTGTCCGACTGCATTTCTGCTGACAGTCGGCCGTCGGGTTGGTGTGTCAGAGCCTTAACACAGAAGTGTTGGTGTTGACGGAACTGCATGAACAGATTGAGGGAATCAGTCCCTCCAATCTGCATCACCTTTAGCCTGCAGAGGAACTTAAAAAAAATATATATATGATGTTTTGCCCTTACACAGCCATAGTCCACACACACACACACACACACACAGATGTTTTCACTTGTGTTGCCAGCTTACTTCTCTCAGGATGGTGTGGATAAGTACTGTACAAACTAGACTTGATTGACATCGCCCTCCCTCTCCTGTTAGTTCTGTTGCACCTGTTGACGGAGCAAATTACCTTGCTATCATTCTTATTGGTCCGTAGAGTTTTGTGACATCACGTTACATTACATTAATTACTATTAATTACATTAAAAGTTGCCACAATTAGGGCTGGGTATCGCTCAAAACTCTTCGATACCGGTACCAAAACCAATACTGTGACTTTGATACCGGTTCCTAAACGATCTACCAATTTTATAAAATTGGTAGATAAAATGTATACTTTATTTAATTTATTTTATTACAGGGACAGTGCATATTAATAAACATTTCTGCCAATATGCCAGAGTTAGCCAGAAGGCTATTTTTCATCTGCAGTCCCTAGACAGATGGTAAAAAAGTCACCCTAAAAGGGCACAAATCTTTTTATTTATTTCTCAGCTCCTACTACTTGAGCCGTCTCTGTGTAACGTAGAGTGTTTCCTATGTGTCTCTACGACGTGTAATGTTAGACAGCCAATCACAAACATTATTAGATCTTGGTAGAAGCATGCTGCTTGCTTATTGGCTCACTGACGCAGATGAGATTAACTCCTAAAGTATTGAAATTGGTTATTGAATGACATGGTCTTTTTCGATACTCGATACTTAAGAGGTAACTCGGTTGGTGCCTAAAAAGTCTTGAATTCAGTACCCAGCCCTAGCCATAATGTAATGAAAAAATAGTGTGCGTGGCAAGTGCACTATTTACTGCTAACATTCCCGCAATGCAATGATGATTCCAGGGAGTGTCTATTATATAGAGAGCAGTGAATGAGTGACACAAGCACATTATTATATTTTTATTCTTGCCCAGACAATAATAAGTATTGTGTTATTCTATTACTAACTAATAACTAATGCCATGCAATTACCAAAACCAACAATTAGTTAGTCTCTCTCTCAATACTCTCCAACCTAACCTTTCTGGGTTAGACTATTGAGAGTATTTAATTTATAGTCCCAGCCCAGGGACATAGTCTGGCATTGCCAGACCTGTTTTCACAGTGCTATTTCAGTGCTGAAGTAAGGTCTGGCTACACCGCTTGTCATTCTGGGATATGGGTGGGAAAAAACACTCTGGCTTGTTTGTATTTCTTTCAATCAATCACAATCGTCTTGGGCGGCACTAATCTTCGGATGCAGCTACGGTGCCCTTGCAAAAATACTGTAGATAGCAGAAGGGGAAGAGAATCGGATACCAGGCTTTATTCTAGCATTGTACTTCCGGTAGACCAGACTACAATGGACATGATCCTCTGTCATTGCTTCACAATTTCACTGTGTCATTTGGGGGATAGGAAAAAGTACTAACACTTCATTTAAAGATGTATTTCTTTGCAAAATAGTGTGATTGTTGGTTGACTGAGTTGTTTTGTTTGTGTGTTTCAGAAATTAAGCGCTCACTATGTCTGATGGGGACTATGATTACCTCATCAAATTCCTAGCGCTAGGTGACTCTGGTGTGGGAAAGACGAGCTTCCTCTACCAATACACAGATGGCAAGTTTCACTCCAAGTTCATTACTACAGTTGGAATAGACTTCAGAGAAAAAAGAGTGGTAAGTTTAATACATTTTGACTAAAAGCCAGCATTGGAATTGTTTGGATTACTTTTATTCAGTACTTCAGTAAAAACACACTACGGCTTGCACTTCTGAAGAAACATTTGCTTGTGTCCAAGTGTGCTACAAGCATTCATGGCTGCCTTGTTAGGGGCTTAAATGCATTCCCACAGCATTAAGTAACTCTTGTAACAAAAGACTACTGATGAATGTTTCAAAAGAAATCAGAGTAATGACTAATGTTGAAGCAGCACCCTCCTTAAGAATAAACACTTACATACCATTGGCAAACAGCTGAGCAGTGTTCATATTTACTCAATATTTACTCATTATTGCTACTGAACTCAAGCTCCAAGAATATAGCCTGATAACAGTTTTATCACAGCTATACTGGAGATTCAGCCAATCCATGACAATCTATGTTAAGTGACTGAATGTCATCAGTGTCCAATCATTGACCATCTTTTTATTAGAAGTGTTTCCATCATCTCTGATAAAAAGATAAAGATACAGCAAGTGAATACTCTACAAGGAAAATTTAAAAATACCTGTTTTTGACAGCTGTGATTTGAAAAGTCGCACTTACAGAGTAGTTGTTGTCAATACCATAATTTGTCATCATGGTTGAAACACAGTAAGATCCCAGTATCACAGTAAGACCAGAGACGTGCAGCAGGCATCCAGTTTACCACCAAACACCAGATTAATGCTGACATATTTATGATAAAGTCAAATCCGTGAAAACCTTTTTCAAAATTAATGAAAGAAATATGATGCAGAATATGAAATATTAAGGTATAGATTTGAATATTTTGATTGTCAGTGATTATTGGCACACAAATAGACAATACACCATGAAAAGCCTATTTTGACTATGACTCTGAATGTGATCACAGAATATGGCTCACACTCAGATATATAAAACACATGTTTACATTGGCTATACATCTGTTAGGCTGTTTATTCCTGTTTTAAACAGATGTGTTTAGGCTTTTTTAGGTTTTATGGCTGTGTATATCAGATTTAGATCCAAATTTTATTTCAGTTAGTTTGACCTGGCCTGTCTCTGTTTCACTCAGGCATACAAATCAACGAATCCAGATGGATCTTCAGGTAGAGGACAGAAGATCCACATGCAGCTGTGGGACACTGCAGGACAGGAGAGGTACATGAAGTGCTTTCTCACCTTCCTAAAACCAGGTCTTGTCCTCAGTTGTTTTCAAAATGTGTCTTTGTCACTATTTTTTATATTTCTCATGAAGTGGTTCTTTATTTGTCTAAATGTTGTCAGGTTTCGGAGTTTGACGACCGCGTTCTTTAGAGATGCAATGGGTTTCCTCCTCCTGTTTGACCTCACAAATGAACAAAGTTTCCTCAACGTCAGAAACTGGATGAGTATGTCCTCTTGATATACCACTCTAAATGTACACGTTTAGTCATTAAACTGACGATCCTATCAAATTATTTTACTTATTTATTAAGTTATTAAGAGCACAAGACATTAACAATATTAAATTCCTTGTTGACTACCAAAATACTTCCAGTGAATGATGACCAAACACTCTTTGTGGTCATTAAACATATAGTCTTCCAGTGAAGTCTTTTTCTGCAATTTCTATTCCGACCTGAAATTCTGCTGCTACTCTGCTCAACTTTCTTCTTTCATGTGAATATTGTACATGAATGCTTGGTATCTTTCTCAAAAGCAAACATATAATATACACATATATTACTGTAATATTATTGTTGTTATACATATGTGTAATAACAACAGAGTGAAAACATTGTAATTTCCCCTTGCGGGATTAATAAAGTATACATTATTATTATTATTATTATTATTATTATTATTATTATTATTATTATTATCACTACACATTAAAACAGGACTAAATGCATAATAAATTGCTGAATGTGTCTTTCAGGTCAGTTACAGATTCACGCATACTGCGAAAGTCCAGACGTTGTTTTGTGCGGTAACAAATGTGACCTGTCAGATCAGAGAGCAGTCAGTGAAGAAGAGGCCCGTGAGCTGGCAGAGAAGTACGGGTATGTCTCAGATTTGATCCATCTGTACATCAAGCTTTCCCTCAGTTGTTTGCCAAGAAGGCAGTGGCTGACTTGTGTGCCAAAGTCTGTGCCAGAGAATGTGAGACTAAATTGGTCCTCCTCGAAAAGCAAATATTTGTGCATGTGTAAAATATATCCTGCTCTGGCCCTGTTAGACACACCTTCACTAAAAACAGACATATTGTAGTGGAAATGTACACTCTAAAATGTTTTAAATTCCTTCGAGAGATAGATAAACCTCACATATCACCCCAAACTGACTCTGCTCCACAGTTAATATTGTCTCCTTTTATTATCTTGAATCTTTCAGCCATTAGCCTGTAAGATGAATGTATTTGGTTCAGGTATATTTAGTAAAACCAAAGAGATGTATTAAATAAACTTTTGTGTGGATTTCAGTGCTTTGATCCTTATGGGACTCAGAGCCCCACATTGTATGATTTATGTTTTTAAGTTTTAAGATATAGGCTGATGATATTCTACTTTTTTTTTTTTATGTCAACAAATAACAGGAAAAGACCAAAAACCAACAATAAATGTATCCGACTAACAAGTATTGTCTGTATTATAGAGCTCCACTGATGCCCCTATTAAAACGGTGTCCAGCTGTTTTAGGAAATAGCTAAGCCTTTAAAAAAAATATGCAACCATATATTTGGTGCCGTGTTTATAAAGATTTAAATCTTTAGTAGGAATTAATGGGTTTGAGAGCAACACAGAAGGCTATGGAAGGTGGAAAGTACTGAGGGACAGACTTTAGTTTGCTGGTTTTTGGTCTTTTTACGGAACTGAAAATGAAAAGATAGAATACCCAACTCCAGCCTTTTCTCATTTTCTTCCTTGCAGAATCCCATACTTTGAGACAAGTGCTGCAAACGGGCAGAACGTCAACAAGGCTGTGGACGTCCTGCTGGATCTTATCATGAAGAGGATGGAACGATGTGTAGACAAGTCCTGGATCCCTGATGGGACCGTCAGAGTTAATGGACCCACCAACCCAGATATCTCAGAGGGCTCTGATGGGAGCAAATGTGCATGTTAGAATGAATGATGATGGTTTCACATCTATGCCCGTAATACTGAAACAAAATAGGAAGGCATCCAAGGTTAACCGTGGAGTATATATATATATATTTACTGATAAACTTTCATTGACATGCTGTATTATTTGTCTGTGAAGAGATAAGTGCTTTTTGAATGTAGGTATTTTATTTGAATTCATATAATGGGTCTTTTGACTAATTAATTCATATTGGGGATATTTATTCTTATGACGTCTTGCTGAAATGTCCAACTTTAGTCATCAGTCTGATATGCTGATCATACTTAGGGTCATATGAACGTTGTGCTCAAAGTCGCAGCAAAGAGTGCTGCCCTGCCAGGTGTGCTATAGATATACTGTTAATAATCTTTACTTGCTGTAAAGTTAGCGTAGATTCACACTGCAATTAAGTATGTTTCTCTTTGCACAGTCAGATACATGTTGACTGTGATACCTGCAGTCATGGTTTAATGATGGAGATAAATTTGCCAAGAAATTTACTTTTAGGAAACTTTAGTTACATACTATTGATGCTCTGCTGAATACTGCAATCTCATTGTTGCTTACAATGTTTGCACTTATTTGTCTCCAAAACGCAAATTATAGAATACGGTCTGGCCATGTCATTGACACTTCATTATATACAGGGACATGTTTGGCCAATAATTACAAACATTGGTGCTCAGTAGTTTGATAAAAGGAATAAATATGTCAAAGTAAAACCTTAGCAGGAACTCAGGTAATTCAGGTTGTTTATCCTGCCGTATGATGGACCCATGCAATTTTTTATTTTTTATTCCCTCAATATTATTAGAGAAAGAAATATAAATGCAAAATCTTACTTTAGCTTTTGTAAACATTAAGTAGCACCAGCTGGTAAAGCTGACCCTCAGTCCCCTGTATAGCACATTTTTATCATTATTCACCTGTGACAATGCCTTCAGTTTTAAAATGTACATGTTTTAAAGTATACAGGAGAGATCCTAGATACTCATATCTTATGCCCAGGATGATAACATATGGATATTGGTTATCACATAAAACAATGACCATCTCTTTATTTTGGGCATTTTTAGGCCTTTATTGACAGGACAGATGAAGACATGAAAGGGGAGAGACATGCAGGAAAGGGCCACAGGTCAGAGTCGAACCCAGGCCCACTGTGTCAAGGAGTAAACCTCTATATATGGGCGCCCGCTCTACCAACTGAGCTATCCGGGAATTCAACAATGACCATCTCTGCTGCCATTATAAAAATAAATACACTTTTTTCCAAATAAAACTTCAGGGAATATGAGCACAGGTGCTATTTCACACAGCAAATAGTATGTTTTGATGAGTAGGGCTATTGTTTAAGCCATCATTTCCTAATTACATTTATCCTAAGACAATATGCATCAGGATCTGAGGTAGCCAAACACATTTCTGACAGAAACCCTGTTTTCAAGTGTTAGATGCAGTAAAAAGAGGTTAGGTGTTCGAGGACATCAATGAAGGCTAAGCTGTTGAATTTGTGGATTTTTTAACCCCAGATTTTTTTATTGGTACTTAGGCTATTTTATGAATAAGGCAGTAAGACAGGGCCTCCATTTCAATTTACTTTTAAAATTCTAATGCTCACCCTTTCAAATCTGTTTATAATACTACTGATATTTTATATTATATTTTAATAGCTTCACACACAAATCCACATTATTTGTATTATGCCTACACTGTCATCCTTTGCTGTATAAAAGGGTGGAAGTGAAGTTTTAGTTAAGACACACAAGTCCATTTTTCCATGCGCTCACAGATTTGAAAAACTACCACTAAAATTGAATTAGATTAGATTAGTAAAACTACACTGAAATATTTCAATTTTTCAATTGTGCTTACAGTTTCATATGCAAAATATGTAAATTATGTCCAAAAATAAACATTTTTATTTATGCATTCCTTGAAGCAGTATCTCATTTTATATAATCAATTTTCAAAATGTTGACCAAGTGCTTTGTAAAAGTGCAATTGATACCAGGTCCCATTTATAGGCACTATTATTCTGTTAGGTGTGCAATTAATAGCATAGAACACTGATTGGTAATCATCTCACTATATGAAATATTCAACCTCCTAATGTTCGTTTTTCAGCATTTCATGATACCACAGCCAGGAATTTAAAAAGCATTATATTTGTTATCTGCATCTCACTGACGTGTGCACAATACCCCATCATAGCAAATATATTATTCACACTTGTTTACAATTTATAAAACATTTAAAGCAGTGACACACTTTTCTTCAGGCCATCCTAGATTTGTCTACAGTGTGGCTGGAGACCATTTGCTGCCAATTCAATAATTGGATGCGACTTAGAAACTCTTGTCAGTCAATTTCCTGCAGATAAAAGTGTATGAAAGTATCTTGTGACAGACACTGTAATTCACTTATGACATGCTTTAATGTTATCACTTTAAGTCCCTCTTTACCCTCTTTGAAAACAACGTATCAGCTTGGCTGCAGCTGTCCTTACCTCATGCAGGGGGCAGCACGTCCCCCGCACAGGTCCAACTACACGAGTGTTTATCCGGTGTAGAAGAAGCACACACTCAAACAGCCTGCCTACCTGCGATCGGTGGAGGAGTGTTTGGAAAGGTATCTTAGACACGCTTTTTGTTTTTGTAACGTTGTAAGTGTAACTGAATGCTAACATATATGTTTTACTTAAAGCTCAAAATCAGCATCAAGACGATACTTCCGCCTAAATCTCACAATTTATATTTTTCAAAAGTTTAGCTTCTGTATTAGCAGCTAGCTAACGTTACGCAGTTTGCTGTCATTGCATTGTTTTCCCTCAAAACTCACGTTGAAATAATAACTGTAACTGTAGAGTTGCGAGTCTTTTAACCCTAACACACACTAAAGTGCTAATGGTAGCTGGCTAGCGTTACCGTAACTATTTAGCAGGATTATGTTTAAAGGTCCCATGACATGGTGCTCTTTGGATGCTTTTATATAGACCTTAGTGGTCCCCTAATACTGTATCTGAAGTCTCTTTTTATATAGACCTTAGTGGTCCCCTAATACTGTATCTGAAGTCTCTTTTTATATAGACCTTAGTGGTCCCCTAATACTGTATCTGAAGTCTCTTTTATATAGACCTTAGTGGTCCCCTAATACTGTATCTGAAGTCTCTTTTTATATAGACCTTAGTGGTCCCCTAATACTGTATCTGAAGTCTCTTTTATATAGACCTTAGTGGTCCCCTAATACTGTATCTGAAGTCTCTTTTATATAGACCTTAGTGGTCCCCTAATACTGTATCTGAAGTCTCTTTTATATAGACCTTAGTGGTCCCCTAATACTGTATCTGAAGTCTCTTTTATATAGACCTTAGTGGTCCCCTAATACTGTATCTGAAGTCTCTTTTATATAGACCTTAGTGGTCCCCTAATACTGTATCTGAAGTCTCTTTTATTAGACCTTAGTGGTCCCCTAATACTGTATCTGAAGTCTCTTTTATATAGACCTTAGTGGTCCCCTAATACTGTATCTGAAGTCTCTTTTATATAGACCTTAGTGGTCCCCTAATACTGTATCTGAAGTCTCTTTTATATAGACCTTAGTGGTCCCCTAATACTGTATCTGAAGTCTCTTTTATATAGACCTTAGTGGTCCCCTAATACTGTATCTGAAGTCTCTTTTATATAGACCTTAGTGGTCTCTAATACTGTATCTGAAGTCTCTTTTATATAGACCTTAGTGGTCCCCTAATACTGTATCTGAAGTCTCTTTTATATAGACCTTAGTGGTCCCCTAATACTGTATCTGAAGTCTCTTTTATATAGACCTTAGTGGTCCCCTAATACTGTATCTGAAGTCTCTTTTTATATAGACCTTAGTGGTCCCCTAATACTGTATCTGAAGTCTCTTTTATATAGACCTTTGTGGTCCCCTAATACTGTATCTGAAGTCTCTTTTATATAGGCCTTAGTGGTCCCCTAATACTGTATCTGAAGTCTCTTTTATATAGACCTTAGTGGTCCCCTAATACTGTATCTGAAGTCTCTTTTATATAGACCTTTGTGGTCCCCTAATACTGTATCTGAAGTCTCTTTTATATAGACCTTAGTGGTTCCCTAATACTGTATCTGAAGTCTCTTTCCCATAATTCAGCCTTGGTGCAGAATTACAGCCACTAGAGCCAGTCCCACAATGAGCTTTCCTTAGGATGTGCCATTTCTGGGTCTGTAGCTACTGAGGAGGAGAGAGGGGGGCGCAAGGTGGAGGGTGGGGGTGTGGCCTTGACCAACTGCCACTTTGCTAGTTTGAAAGCCATGATGTCTCTCTCTCTCTCTCATGGGGGGGCCAAATTCTCTGGGTGGGCAAAGCAGAGAAAGGGGAGGTAACCTTGCTCCTTATGACCTCATAAGGAGAAGATTCCTGATCGGCCCATCTGAGCTTTCAATAGGCTCGTTCGAGATGAGCCAGATCTGCGCAGAATCGATCACCGGCGATCGCCGCCCAATGCATGCCGGTTAGATTTGTGTCCGACTTGATCCCGACTTGCTCTGACGTCATGCACACGTGGGCAACGATAACCTCACGAGACCAAGGCGGCCGCAGTTCTCAGACGCAGGCAGCGCAGTTGCTTTTCACCAACTGCAAGAGCCAGGCGGACGCAGGTGGACCCAGGGCATGCTGGGAAACGCCGGCCTCTCAGCTGATCGAACAGCTGATTGGTTCAGAATCGACTCAACATGATGACGTTTTATATAAACTTTTTATTGATTTGGAATCGGAGGGATTTTAACTGCTATTTGTCTGATTTAAAAGCTTATTCTGTACACAACACATGCTGTGTGACTGATATTTACGTTTAGAAGTCAGAGAGACTACATCTGTTCAGATTACTGATCATCTACAGTCTGTTGGTGATTAAAATCAGCAACAGATCGCATGTAGAGCATTTTGACAGCTACTCTGTCATAATAAAATCAACTGGAGACTGTGTAGGAGCAGATATATGGGTCTGATAACATTTTATTAAATCGGAATCGGACCACCACTGTTTCTGTCACTTCCTGTTCATCCTGAAGGCTGCTGGCTGGAATCAGCCAGCTTCAAACTGTCCGACTTGAGAGCGGACTTTTGTCACCGCCCCCGGCTGCTGCCGCCTGCTCTCGTCTACTTTACAGGCGAGGCGCAGTTCATCTCGAACGAGCCTATTGTCTCAAAGGCAGAGCAGGATACCCAGGGCTCGGTTTACACCTATCACCATTTCTAGCCACTGGGGGACCATAGGCAGGCTGGGGGAACGCATATTAATGTAACGTTGTAACGTAGTAACGTTAGCTAGTGTGTGTCAGGTGAAGTCTGTGGGTTCACCCCGAGGATGCATACACATAATTACCCAAAGAGACACCACATTTGAGTTGGTGAGGATCGATAATAATGGGATGTGTTTACTCTTGCAGAATGTCTTTCCGTTTCTGCCCCCAATGTGGGACAAAGTTGCAGCCTGATTTTAGATTTTGTCCATCATGTGGGGAGAAGCTTCCCTGTTCGGTCGATGAATCTGGACCTGTGAGCACGACGCCATCGTTAAGTCTGTTTCCAGCCAAAAGGGATGAAGCACTAACATCAGTAGTTAAATCAAGCCTTGCTACAAGCTCAAGTTGCGAGCTCATGGGAAGTACGGGTAAATATCTTGACAATATTTAATTAGGAGTTACTTGGTGTTATCCATAGATTTTAGACTTTGTGTGATTATAATGTAAATTCTCTTTTTCTACAGCCCATGCATGTAACACCGCAACTACGCGTCCTGCACTGCGAAAGACCCGTAACTCCCTTCGTCTAGACAGGGAAGTTGAATTCAACATTAAAGATGCCACTCCACCTGTGGTGCCCTCCACTAGTCCTTTTAGAGATGACCGGATCAAAGGTAGTTGAAATGGTCTGGGAGCAGCTACTCTGCTTTGCTGTTCTGAAGTTGAAGATTTGCTTTAAAGATTTGATTTTATTTGCTAAACCGTCAATGTGACATTCAGGCAACACATACTGGTGGTGCAGATGTATAGATAGAACAATTTTACAGCTGATGCCTTTCTTCTGGAACAAAAACGCTGTGATTTGTATCAGCAGATAATGGTGTTGGATTGGTTGGAACTCCACCAAAACAGCACATGGTCACTTCTAAGCTTGACACAGGGGCAGAGTCAGCTCTGGAGTCTTCTACTGTCCTAAAATTCCCTCGAACTGGTGAGCTGAACACACAATACATTCCTCATGAAAAATACAGCGTCTCTCTCTTCTCTTCTGTTAAAATCTTTTCTCTCATTCATATTGATTGTGCAGTGAGGGGAAAGGAAAAACTCTCCAGCCCTGCTAAGCAAGTAGAAGAGGGAAAGAGGCTGACTGATAAAACAAGATGTAAAGCAGAGGAATCAATGGTAGACGGCTCTCCAGTGGCCGTCTCTTCCCCTGTTACCTCACCAATCTCCAAGTCCCCTTTAAAAGGTGATTAAAACATTTTGCTATTACCACACACACACACACACACACACACACACACACACACACACACACACACACACACACACACACCATTACTTGCTTATTTACTTATTAAGTAAAAGGTTAGTTTCACCAGTAAAGTTAGGCCTTCCACTAGAGGCTGACAGAAGTTTTAGAGGGCGATGGCAACTTCCTCCTAACTTTAAGAAAACGTAAAACGCCACATAAGATTACAGTTTTTGAAGTGGCTCATTTATGAGAGTAGGAACAACTAAAGGGCTCAGTTCTCAGGTTGTGAACTTGCATTTCAGATTCCTAAAATAGAAATTGGTTTGTAATCAGGATAACTGGAGACTAGTGGTTAAATCTTATCAGGTCACTGTGTAGTTATGTAGTCGGTTGTGCATCATTTGTTCATGTGAGTGTGTAACATTACTTTTTCTCTCTTCATACATAAAATGTAATTGGTTGGTTGTGTTTGTTTTGATGTACAGTGACAGGAAAAGGCAAAGCCAAGAAGGCAAAGCATGCGCCCACTGTGGAGCCGTTACGGGAAAGTGAAGAGGTGACTGACACAACGGGCAAGAAGTGGAAGCTGGAGAAACTGCTCAGTCAGAGCACGACAGAGCTCATCTACGAAGGTGAGACCTTGTACATGACATCAGGGGAAATACTGGAAAGGAAAATAAATGTACAATTAAACAGTCTATTATTCTGGGAGAGTCAGATTGCATATTAGTGATGATAATATCACATTGTAGTAATGAAATCAGATTTTGTACCAGCCATACACAAAGAGATGGCTAACCTAGTTCAGTGGACAGAGCTGTAGCAGGATAACAATTGACTCTTAAAAATAAATAAATAATGAATGGTAGAAAAGAGCCTGTATTATCACTATTTAATACTATTGTTTTATCTTTTTTTCAGTTTTGCAGACAGTTTCAAGATCCACTTCTAAGGAGTCAAATCACATCCTCAAACTGGTAAGTGCCGCCTCGACACTCAATGCAGATTTGAAGGTTTTCTGAGTACTCCATCCAAAAAGTGATGAATTATTATCAATATATATGACTGAGGTGTCATGAGTTAAGAAATAATCGCTCTCCCACTTATGTGTTGATTGTTTTGATTTGTTCTCTACTCCCCTTAGACTTCCCTGAGTGGGATCAATAAAACTTACCTTTTCTTTCTTTGTCTTAGGGAGCTAAAGATGGAAGAATCTTCAATGAGCAGAACTTTCTGCAGAGAGCTGCTAAACCTGCATCTGGTGAGGATTTAGTGTGTTTCAAGTTTAGCACCTCCAAATTAACACTTTTGTTTTTTTTTATTTCTAAAAAACTGTTGTAGTGTCACTCATGGAGGGTGGGCTGCAGTCATGCCGTGACTAATTGTTCTGATGATAAAACAAGAGGAGTAGATGTCATTAAAACAAAGGTAGTGGCTGTATGTATCACAGTCAAGTGCTTCAGTGTTTAGTGAATTGGCTGTAACAGGCTGATCAATAATCAGACAGACAAACGGTTTGTCATGTGCTCTAGTTTCACAATATCACAAAAATATCTGTCTTTCATTTCATAATCCATTGAGAGAAAAGCAGAAGTGGACAAGAACATATTCAACAGGAGCATCGTTATGCCAGTCTAGGGGGGGAGCATCGTCATGCCAGTCTGGGGGGGATCAAATCTCTAACTCGTTAGGTGCAGTCCTCGTCTATCGGGAGTGTAACTTTATAACTTGACCACTGTACCACACACATCATTATTAACCCCTATTGTCTCTCTTTAGTGGACAAGTGGATCAAGCAAAACAAGATGGATTTTCTGGGGATTCCTTCCTGTGTTGGCTTTGGTCTTCATGCAGAGTCCTACAGGTGTGAATATGAAGACATCATATGAAAGTTTAACATTAACTTTGGGTTCTGCTATAAGTTGTTCATCTTTTTTTGTTTTTTTTTGTTTATAGGTTTCTGATTTTCCCCAACATGGGCCAGTCTCTCCAATCTGTCATGGAGGAAGAAGATGAGCTTCTTTCTGAGAAAGCTGTCCTTCAGCTCGCCTGCAGAATAGTGAGACAATATTCTTAATCTTAATCATGATCCAGAACTTGCAAAGAACTGTACATTTTTTTTTTTTTTTTTTCCTCACTAAATAAACGGTACCATTTCTTTCTCCTTGCAGTTAGATGTGCTGCAGTATATCCATTCAAACGAGTACGTTCATGCTGATATTAATGCAGAAAACATTTACATCAAACCAGGACAGAAATCACAGGTGAGAAATATTCTGAAGTACAAACTGTAATCTGTCAGTGTCCATGATTGAAATGTGTTTTACGCTCACCACTCTACGTGTGTGGGTGCGTGTGTGTCGGTGTGTGGGTGTGGGTGGTCCATGATTAGGTATACCTAGTAGGATACTGCCATGCCTTCAGGTACTGTCCAGGTGGACAACATGTAGAGTACCGTGAAGCCAGCAGAACGCCACATGAGGGCACCATGGAGTTCATCAGCCTGAGAGCCAGCTAACGATAAAGGGGCGTTTTTTTTTTTTTTCCATTTCACTCTAGAAGCTACTGTAAACCAAACAAAATATATTTTCGAGCACCTGCACTCCTCCCACAGTCCATCAGTCTGAACACACAGGCTTCACATAATAAGACTGATTTGATTTTTTTTCTTGTGGAGCTGCTGATTGTGATATTCTTCAGTGTAATTCAGCTACACTGTCATTTGAGTCGTTTGACTATTAAAATCACAAAAACCCATCTGAGGATTGTTTTGTGGTGTTGATGTATCACAGTAAATGTGGGAGGGAAAACAGAGGTCTTCATCACTGTCTGTGTGTGTTTTCCTTTCAGCTCCGTCTCGACGCAGTGACCTGCAGTCTCTAGGTTACTGCATGCTGCGCTGGCATGCCGGGACGCTGCCGTGGTCCCTCCTTGCTCATCCGGACCAGGTAGCCACGCAGAAACAGAGGTGAAAGAGAATTTATCATCACTGGGATGTTTAAAGTCCACACACCTTTGAATTACCATAGACATACTGAATTGTTTCAACATGCCTGCATACCATTAAAACTTGTATGATTAATTCACAGCAATATATTTCTTGTCCTGCCTATGCACCACCTGTCTATACTTGTATATCACATTGCACTTTTCTGCTTTTTTTTTTGCACTTCTGGTTGGACGCAAACTGCATTTCGCTGTCTTTGTACACTGCACAATGACAATAAAGTTGAATCTAATCTAAAAAAAATTAAGTTAGTAGTACAATACGAAGAAAATGCTAATTACTCAAAGATCTCATTGTAGGTACATGGAGGATGTTCCTGCACTGTTAAGTCACTGCTTGGGGAAGAAGAGCGTTTCCAGTGAGTTTAAATGTCCATTATATAACACGTGACAAGTGTGTAATGATGTGCCCTTGGCTGATTATATTTCTGTGTGTCTCGGTGTAGGTGCATTTCAAACGTACCTGACTGAAGTGATGACTATGCAGTACTCTGAGCAGCCGGACTACTCATTGCTGAAGGCCGGACTCAGCGCCGCTTTACTGCAGCTGGGGGGGTTACCGGAGCAGCCGCTCAGTTTTTAGGTGAGGGCACATGCAAATGTATTTGTCTTATCTCACAGGGTTCAGACACTTTTTATGCCTCTGTGCCGGTGATAGCCGTGGCCGGAGGCCTTATGTTTTCGGGTCGTCCATCCATCCCATTCTTGTGAACTTGATATCTCAGGAACACCTTGAGGGAATCTCTTGAAATTTGGCACAAACTTCCACTTTGACTCAAGGATGATCTGACTACATTTTGGAGTTCAAAGGTCAAGGCCATTGTGACCTCACAAAAGACACGTTTGGCCATAACTCAAGAATTCATTGCATTGCATTTTATATCCCAAAGGTCAACTTCACTGTGACATCATAATGCTGTGCAAAAACACTTCCTGGCCATCATAAAGACACCATAACCCAGGAACAGAAGGGGAGACATTTGTCAGTTTCTGAATTGGTGACGCTAATCTTGGGTGCCCATCTTGAAACTGTGGTGATTGTTTAGATCTTGTGCTGCTGGGTTAAAGATGTGTGCAAAGCATCCATGTTTTGCCAATGAATATGTAACCTAAACATTAAACTGTGTTTACAGTTTATTATGTTGTAAGTTGAGCACCTTGTGCATTCTGTGTGACTATAATATTCAAATATATCTATTGTGTTTTATTTTCAGAGAAATCGAACAAAAGGAAGACAATTTGGAAGATTTTTAACTTGTGTGTTTCATCTGTGAGGTTTTCTTGCACTGGAAGCAGAGTGTTGTATAGAGTTCAAATTACACGCATGTTAGGCTGATGGGTTTTGATTGGGATCATTTTACGCATTTGTGGTTTTTTTTCATATTAATTGCACTGTGCTTTTACTGTTACAAGGGCAACGTGAATGTCACATCAATGTGAGAGCGATGCAAGTACTCAATATTTGATACACATATTTGGATTTTGTTAGTTAAATGTGTCACCATGTTCCTCTTTTAACTGGGTGTGTTACAACTGTTTTTACTTCTTTGACATGAACTTAGGACTGCTGAACTTTTCCTTAAAGCGAGCAAAAACAGATGTAGATTCACATAATTTAACACGTGTAGGCATAGTTAATTTGCCTGAATAAAAAGCTATATTTCTTATTTAAAACAATGTCCTTTCACCTTTTAGTCAGAGCACCAGAAACACTCATCATTTATGCTCTTAAGAATACATCTTCAGTTTAAGAAATTGTTCTTAAGGAAATGTTTTTTCGCCCGTTGTGATGTTTTCTGTACTTAAACATAGTCTGTCACAACCCTAGTTACAGATTACACCTGCTGATTCATTTAACACAGACATGTTCATTTTAAAGAAACCTTTATAAAGTTTAAACATTTCTGAACATAAACATTTTAACATTTCAAGACATATACAATTCTTAATATGAAACAGTAAATATCTCTTATTGTGCACACTCTAAGTAATTCAGAAAATAAACACTTATTTTTTGCCTGATCTCTCCCGTTGTGGCATTTAAAACCCTACATCTCTGTCACTTGAGGCACTTTCTGAATGAGAGGCTTTTGTAGAACAATGTAAAGCATGATGCTGAAAGATTATAGCGCCCTCGCGAGGCGACTTTTGTACACAGCTACAGACCCGATGGCTTCCTTCCAGTGGAGCCTAGCTTACACACTTAAACTGATCAGTTGAGCTTTTTATACAGACATGCTGGCAGTGTGAGGCAGCTTCACATGCAGGTTTAAATATAGTTTACACTGCAGATTGTTTTCATGTTTGACCGAAATTAGTTTTGAGGAGAAACTCATGACTCCTTATTTGTTTATATTCAGTCATAATATTACCCCTTTTATATTGTTCCTTGTTGTTGCTTTGAAGGTTGAGTGTAACGTCTATACTTTGTGTATTTCTGAATAATTAACTGTCTCTAATGCCTAAAATGAAAAGATCCTGTTTGTTTCCAGGGTACATTCCTGGTTTGGAAATGACTTCATGTCTACAGCATGTTGATAAATCTTTAGACAAACATATGCTCATGAAGTCTTTTCCTCTCTCACTAACGGTGGAAAGAGCTCTGGGCTGTACACTGATTTAACACTGAAAATTGTAACCGCAATAGATTTTTCATATCCACAAACACTGTTGGTTTTGAAAACCTTTCGATGAACTCGGCAAGCGATTGTATGCTTCTCTACAGATTGAAGAAATCGTCAACTTGAACTTATAAAACCATTTAAACATTTGTTAGATTACTTCAAAACTGTACTGTAATAAAGCCACAAACAAGGCCGCTTTTAGCTGTTCCTGAAATGTTTTGGACATTGAATTTTCACATGACAGGAACAGTTTATGAAAGTGTAAACTAAGTGGTGTCCCACTTCAACTCAGGCAACGTAATGGGAGTGTGTTGAAAGAATGAGGAGTTTGAAGGGGGGGGGACTTTCAGTCGTGACTGAGGCGCAGGTTTATCGTTCTTTGTCAGGACAAGGCAAATCTGTGCACAAACTCGGCCATAATGGAAGAGCTCGTTTGTCTGAGCAGTAAGTGGAACATCCTCAAGGCCTCCGATCCCGCAGTGTAACAGGGTGATGGCATGAGTAGATCAGATGGGGAGAAATGGTTTAGCTATGGTTCCACTTTGTCATTAGAAGACAGTAGTGGCCAAATGGGTGGGAGTAGAGGGACGCTCCTCCTGACCATGTGACGTGTCCTCTCCTAAAAAGATTTAAAAAAAAATGTAAAATTAAACTTCTCAGGCCTGCTGTCACATGAACAACTGTAGCCTCTGTTTACTGACAGACTCCTCTCACCGTGTTGTTCATCTCCCTTCTCCTCGCTGTGCTCCTCCTTCTCCTCGGGCATCTCCATCTGACACAAATCCTGCACGTCCTCCACGCTTGACTCCTTTTTAAAAAAGAGATTTATTTTTACTTCCATTTGGTTAACATGAAAATAAACCCACTCACATAACTGCTTTAAAAACATTAATCAGACACTTTGATTACCTGTGATTCAGAGAAACGATCTTCGTCTGAGTTCCTGAAACCTTCTGGGGCTTCCATAAGGATCTGTAGACCGTCTGCCTCCTCTTCATCACTACAGAGGTAGACAACAGCGACATACATGGTGGGTCAGATAACAATTAAGTGGAAACCCCTTCCCTTACATACACTCACCTAAAGGATTATGAGGAACACCATACTAATACTGTGTTTGACCCTAGCCTATCAATATGGCCCAACATTTCTAAAGTATGCTTCCAGCACGTTGTTGAATCAATGACACAAAGAATTAAGGCAATTCTGAAGGCAAAAGGGATTCCCAAAACCATTACACCCCCACCCACCAACACCAGCCTGCCCAGTGGTAACAAGGCATGACGGATCCATGTTCTCATTCTGTTTACACCAAATTCTGACTCTACCATCTGAATGTCTCAACAGAAATCGAGACTCATCAGACCTGGCAACATTTTTCCAGTCTTGAAAGGTCCAATTTTGGTGAGCTTGTGCAAATTGTAGCCTCATTTTCCTATTTTTAGCGGAGATGAGTGGTACCCGGTGGGGTCTTCTGCTGGTGTAGCCCATCCACCTCAAGGTTGTGCGTGTTGTGGCTTCACAAATGCTTTGCTGCATACCTCGGTTGTAACGAGGTTATTTGAGTCAAAGCTGATCTATCAGCTGGAATCAGTCGGCCCATTCTCCTCTGACCTCTAGCATCAACAAGGCATTTTCGCCCCCCAGGACTGCAGCATACTGGATGTTTTTCCTTTTTCAGACCATTCTTTGTAAACCCTAGAAATGGTTGTGTGTGAAAATCCCAGAAACTGAGCAGATTGTGAAATACTCAGACCAGCCCGTCTGTCACCAACAACCATGCCATGCTCAAAGTTGCTTAGATCACCTAACTTTCCCATTCTGACATTCAGTTTGGAGTTAAGGAGATTGTCTAGACCTGGACCACACCCCTAAATGCATTGAAGCAGCTGCCATGTGATTGGTTGATTAGATAATGTCATTAATGTGAAATTTAACAGGTGTTCCTAATAATCCTTTAGGTGAGTGTATATACATATATACACTGAGTGAAATATTCAAACCCAAGATTCCATTTTTTTGTTTGCATAGAAACATCTGGATGTTTTGCACATCATTTTATTCAAATTTCCCCAAAATACAGCCTGATTTTGGGATCTTTACATATTGTTTGTTGTCCCTGATACATAGATGAATAAAGTAAAGTTGGTCAGTGAGATATAAGGGGTTTAGGACACCATAAGACCTTCTTTAGTATGATCTAATGGTGCGTCCACATTATATCATTCACACAGTAAATACGAACACCCGAGTCGGAGATATTAGGAATTTCGGACCGCTACGATATCTCCCACAAGCCATTGGCAAAATGACCACGAAGACTCCATTACTAGCAGTTACATCTACAGTGCCTTGCGAAAGTATTCGGCCCCCTTGAACGTTTTGACCTTTTGCCACATTTCAGGCCTCAAACATAAAGATATAAAACTGTAATTTTTTGTGAAGAATCAACAACAAGTGGGTCCCAATTATGAAGTGGAACGAAATTCATTGGCTATTTCAAACTTTTTTAACAAATAAAAAACTGAAAAAGTGGGCGTGCAAAATTATTCAGCCCCTTTACTTTCAGTGCAGCAAACTCTCTCCAGAAGTTCAGTGAGGATCTCTGAATGATCCAATGTTGACCTAAATGACTAATGATGATAAATAGAATCCAGCTGTGTGTAATCAAGTCTCCTATAAATGCACCTGCTCTGTGATAGTCTCAGAGGTCCGTGTAAAGCGCAGAGAGCATCATGAAGAACAAGGAACACACCAGGCAGGTCCGAGATACTGTTGTGGGAGAAGTTTAAAGCGGTTTTGGATACAAAAGATTTCCCAAGCTTTAAACATCCCAAGGAGCACTGTGCAAGCGATAATATTGAAATGGAAGGAGTATCAGACCACTACAAATCTAACGACGACCCGGCGCCCTCTAAACTTTCAGCTCATACAATGAGAAGACTGATCAGAGATGCAGCCTAGAGGCCCATGATCACTCTGGATGAACTGCAGAGATCTACAGCTGAGGTGGGAGACTCTGTCCATAGGACAACAATCAGTCGTATACTGCACAAATCTGGCCTTTATGGAAGAGTGGCAAGAAGAAAGCCATTTCTTAAAGATATCCATAAAAGTGGTCGTTTAAAGTTTGCCAAAAGCCACCTGGGAGACACACCAAACATGTGGAAGAAGGTGCTGTGGTCAGATGAAACCAAAATCGAACTTTTTGGCAACAATGCAAAACGTTATGTTTGGCGAAAAGCAACACAGCTCATCACCCTGAACACACCATCCCCACTGTCAAACATGGTGGTGGCAGCATCATGGTTTGGGCCTGCTTTTCTTCAGCAGGGACAGGGAAGATGGTTAAAATTGATGGGAAGATGGATGGAGCCAAATACAGGACCATTCTGGAAGAAAACCTGATGGAGTCTGCAAAAGACCTGAGACTGGGACGGAGATTTGTCTTCCAACAAGACAATGATCCAAAACATAAAGCAAAATCTACAATGGAATGGTTCACAAATAAACATATCCAGGTGTTAGAATGGCCAAGTCAAAGTCCAGACCTGAATCCAATCGAGAATCTGTGGAAAGAACTGAAAACTGCTGTTCACAAACGCTCTCCATCCAACCTCACTGAGCTCGAGCTGTTTTGCAAGGAGGAATGGGCAAAAATGTCAGTCTCTTGATGTGCAAAACTGATAGAGACATACCCCAAGCGACTTACAGCTGTAATCGCAGCAAAAGGTGGCGCTACAAAGTATTAACTTAAGGGGGCTGAATAATTTTGCACGCCCAATATTTCAGTTTTTTATTTGTTTAAAAGGTTTGAAATATCCAATAAATTTCGTTCCACTTCATGATTGTGTCCCACTTGTTGTTGATTCTTCACAAAAAATTACAGTTTTATATCTTTATGTTTGAGGCCTGAAATGTGGCAAAAGGTCGAAAAGTTCAAGGGGGCCGAATACTTTCGCAAGGCACTGTAAATAGCAATCTATTTGATCACTTATACAGTTGCGTCGGCTTATTTAAAAAGAGCTGTACGTATTTTGTATGGTTTCACTTAACACAAAAATGTAGCTAATGTAGGCTTTTTCAGTGGTGTGGCAGCAGTGGGGGTAATCCTCTTGAAATAATGCTTAAAAACTCCCAACTCAGAATAATTAGAGGTTATCGTGTTTGTACAGGAAATTAATTAGGTATGTGAAATGGGATAAAAATTGACATTTGTTAATTTGAAATACTTAAAAGATATTAACTATTCAGAGCTCAACAATGACCACCGACACTGACCTTCCTCCAGAGTAAAAGTTCTCTTCATCCTTTTGTTCTTCCTCCATTTTAACTTCCTCCGTGTTGTTTTGGTTCTCTTCATGTTGCCCATCATCCTTCTCCTTTTCTCCTTTGTCTTCCTTTTCCTTGTTTTCCTCTTCCTCCTCATCTTCCTCGAGGTCAGAGCAGTTGAGAAAGTCAAAACTTTCAAGGGCTGTCTCGACTTCCAGAGTGAAACTAGAAGAAGTAGGAAAAGGAACCTATGGAGAAAACAAATGCAGGTGTTTAAATCTCACCGTCAACACGTTAGACTTTACAAAAACAGAGTAAATGAGGTAAATTAAACTTACCGTCGGAGCGGCCTCCAGTTGTTTTGACTCCTGGACGGACTGATATGGCTCACTGCGTTTCTCTGATGCTTCTACCTGGCGTCCCTCTCCTGCCTCAGTGACGCGGTCCTCTATTTCTGCTTCAGTCTGCCCAGCCTGCACGGACAAGTCCTCACATGCGTCGTCTTTTACCTCCACCGAGGAAATACACACTTGTGGGACGCCACTTTCAGACAAATCCAGTGTCTCCATCAGCGACACAGGAGGTACAGAGGAAACATCTGGGCATGAGCAGCTCAGGTCTGCTGAGGTTTCGGAGAGGTTGGCTGATTTGACAGACGCTCTATCAGTCCCAGTACAGTCTGGACTATGAGAGCAGGAAGTCTGCAGATGGCCGTTGAGAACCGCGTCCATCTGACAGAAAACCTCCCCGGCTTCTGTCTCATCCTCCTCTTGGTTGGATGAGAGCGACGGCGTCGACGCACTGGACTTGTGCGGCGTGAACGACAGCTGAGTGGTGAGAGTGGTTTGCAGCATGTTGGAGGCCGTCAGCCTCTGAGCGGGGTGAGCCAAGGCCGGACTGGACGAGTCGTCGGAGGATTCAGAGGAGTTGGACCAGACGGTCCCGTTCTCAATTTCTCCCTGTCGCTTTAGCAGAGACTAGACAGGAAACAAGACCGAGAGACCGTTAATTAGACTTATTAATCGCTGTTATTAATACAACTGAAAAACTCATTAATCCAGTGGTCCTCAAACTGTGGGTCAGAGGCATTGAAAGGGGGCAACCAAGACTAAACATATGGAGTGGAACGATATGTTAAATGATTAGGATTAATTGGGAATCATTTGGGATTAATTCAATATAAATCATTTACCAACTATAAACACAGCAAACATTTGCTATTTGGAGCTTCACACATACAGATTTTGTTGCATCATAATACAAACTGAATATATTGCTTTTTAGACTACAATATGTAGGCAATGTTAATATATCATTTTGGCCTCTGGTAACGTGATTATTTGTAATATTTTACACTAAATTATTAAACGTTTGCTGTTTTCTTGATTTTTATATTCAAAAGAAAAAAATCTCAATTCACTGACAAAGGCAGTGATTATTTAGTAAACCTTAACAATCTTACACATAAATCATATATACAGCAGTATCTGCACTAGGAAATAAAAATGTAAGTTTGTTGTTTTAGAATAAACAACTCAAAAAATTAAATTTGAAAAAAACAACAATATAGCCATGTTGCAGCTGACAAAATGTCTGATTGTCTTTCTTCATATTTCGGCTCCTAATGATTACAAAAACAGATATAATTGAAAAAAACCCGATTATTTTGCACATTACGTTTTGCAAGTAAACTCTTATTTGGCTTCTGTTCTGACTGGGGGAAAAAAAAGGTTCAAACAGCAAAAGTATGAAGGGAAATTTCACAGTTCTAGGTGTTTTCACTGTTGATTTGTTTCACAGTTTTTTAAGTTCAATAATTGCAACATCTTTCCAAAAGACAATTAGTAATCGTGTTAAATAATCATGATTTCAATTTTGACCAAAATAATCGCAATTATGATTTTTCCATAATCGAGCAGCTCTATGATCATTTTTCTATTGTCTATTGTATTCTTATCTATCTATTGTTTGGTCACTATAACTACATCTACGTCCCAACACACCGACTGTACAGAGGTGAATCTGGGTGGTGTACGGCTGAATTCACAACGCAAGGATGCCGTCCTTTCCGCCAAGACATCATGGAACGTCTCCACCAGTGAGCGGCTCTGTCTGGGCCAACCTCGGGGCATGCTCTTCAGCGAGGTGGGGAAGAGGAGGGACATATTGGACCTCTACTCAACCACTATTAAACAGCTACAGGGACCACAGCTCCGTTCATACATGCTGCTGCTGTCACACGTCCCGCTACTGCTATCATTCATTCTACTCGCACTCCCACAGCCACATGTCCTAACACACAGATCTCTGTGTATCTCCTCACATACATCAGTGCTACCGCTACACACAAAGCAGTTGGGGAGCAGCTGAAATAGAACAAGCCATTGAAATGACAGTAATAATAGCCATCAGTAAGATAAAATAAACAGTATATGTTGTAAAAATGTTAATGGTTCACAAACCCCTAATAAAGTATAAACTAGTGGGGTAACAGAGCAGGTGTGATGGATTGTTGTTTGTGGAAAATGCTGATAGAATATTCCTTTTAATGTGACTCACATAAAACACCTGCTCCCGCATAGATGGTGTGTCAGGAGGGCTCTGATTGGACAGCAGCCGTTTGGAAACTGTACTGGTGGACGATGTCTGGTCGTCCTTATCAAACGGACTGAAAAAGAAAAAGAAAGCAGGACAAAGAGTGAAAAACAGAGCAAAACACACCTGATTAAACATGTTCAATTACAAAAATAAGAGAGACCATGAGAGGTTTAAATACCTCCATGTGACCTCCAAGTTCAGCTTCACTGTCCCGAGGTCGTTGATATCCACGGCGAGTGTCTGGGGCAGCGGGCAGAACAGGTCGATCATTTCGCAGGACACGCTGCCCACCACCACGTGATTGGCCAGGCTCTTCAGCTCCGTCACCTTGACAACCAAAACATGCAAACCTCAGACAAATGAGGATAGGCAGAGACCATGGGAACTTAACAACAGAAGACAATAAGCTAAAGCTGGCATTTTGTGAGCGTGCATGTGGTAACTCAAATGATAAGGCTGGCGATCAAACATATTGTACTGTAGTTTATTTTGAGTCAGTCCCACATACTGCATCCTCCTGCTGTAAAATTCTCACTAAAGAAGGAAATATGTATTAATGCACAGCTGAAAATAGTCCACAACAAATGCACTGTTTACTGCTATTTGAGTTACATTTGCAAAAAACAACTCTTAATTTAGTTAAAATATTTAGGCTTTTTAATAATGAAATTATGCATTTGTGACCTGTTTTAGGATTATGTCTTTGGAACCAGTGGCCACAGACAGGTTACACACTGTCACACACTATTGGTTTTGGTCTTTCCATGGGATTTGTTTACCATAAGAAAAATAAGTAATAATAACGCTAGCCTTGCCCTTTTAAAGCTGATTTCATTACCTTGATAGACAGCAGTTCTGTGACGAGAGGCATGAAGATGTACTCTTCACTGTCCCATATCTGCTTGACTTCTACACGGCCTCTTAGCCTCCAGCGTTGCCGCCCATAACGCATTAGGACCTGATGGGGCCAAAAAACAGCTGATGTGATGCAGCGGACGCAGAGACTCCGTTGTCTGTGTCTACGTGCTTGTATTTGTGTTTCTTACCTCATACTGGTCACCAGCACACAACCGTGCAAAGCCAGCAAGGCCTAAAAAATAAAAAATAAAAAAAAAATTCCAAAATGAATAAGAAAAACGAGAACTGGACAATGTAGAGTGGAGAAAATAGGAAGTGGTAGAAAGTGACTCACCCTTCATCTTGACGTGAAATTCTCCCATCTGGCTTTCTAATTCACTCTCAAGTGAGCACATGTGCTGCAGAGAAAGATGGAGGGAACGGTTTGAATAATGTAATTGAGATTTGTTAGAACATTAGAATATACAGTGCATAGTCTGATATCTACTTTAAAACAGAAATAAAGTACAGCACAGAGAACAACACCCAGAGTACATGCTGAAACATACAAACACACTGACATCAGCTCAACCACTTACCTCTGTACATTCCCTGTAGCCCTTGTTGGCTTCACTCAGGCTCTCTCTGGCCTCTTTGCTGCCAGTGGCAGAGTTAAAAGCCGCAACCATCTTACTTGCTCCATCACGCAGTCGCCGCTGTATACAATAAGCATCGTACAACTCCTCAACCTGGAAAAGCAAATATTACAAAAATACACAAGTTTCAACAAATGAATGTAATGTTAGATTCTCACCTGAAGAGAGAATGAAAATGAATATTATAACAAATTTACTTTTATTTAGTGCCTTGGTTATTTTATGAAAAATATCTTTTTTGAAAAATCATAATTTCTATGTAATAATTAATGCACTTTGGAGCAGTGGAACAAGATGTAAACACAGCATTGACACAATATATGGAGACATTCGCATTCATTCGGAGTCGTGTTTGTGTCCATCTAGTGAATTTAAGTCCAATATGTACTCATTTATCTCCGATTTGGTCTCCACCAACTTCTAAAAGGGAAACATCTGGCAGGTGATAATTCTCTGCGTTGTTGTTATTACTGGAATTGTTGGGTCTCTGTAACTTATAGAGTGTGGTCTAGACCTACTCTATCTGTAAAGTGTCTTGGGATAACTCTGGTTATGATTTGATACTATAAATAAAAGTGAATTAAATTCAATGACACATTTCACATAGCCCTTTGATCCATTGTTTTATAATAACATTTTGATTAGTGCAGATTTGATTTGAATAAAAAAAATCTATAATTTCTTTAATCAGTTCCTCATATAAATACACACCTTGCTGAGGTGGAATTCCAGGCGACGCATAAACCTCTCTATGGCTTTCACTTGCTACAAAAAAAGAAAAGAAATAAATGACAAACTAATGCAGAAAGACTCTCTTCACATCTGTATTACAACAGGTGTGAATGAAACTCACCTTATCCAACTCATACAAAGACCCCTGCAAAGAAAATAAAAAAATTAGCATCACAAAGTGTCAAATTAACATCCTGACTGACAACAGAATCCAGCCTGGTACTGAATGAGTCAATACTGATGTGACTGGTTTTACTATGTGAGCTCTCACCAAACGACCGTTCCTCTTGTTCTCTCTGGTCTGCTGACCCAGACTGTCCAGCTCCAGCTGGTGGACCTGGAGGTATGACCTGACAACAAAAACCCCATCACCGTTACGTCTTCATTTTCAGAAGTCAAAAGCATTCATATCCTGCGTATTCAGTGATTTTCCATCTGGCAGCCATCCACTGAAATGAATGCAAACAGAGCCTGAAAAGTGTTTACTCACTGTAAGCCCCTGCGTAAGGCAGCGTACACTTCATCCAGCCGCTCGGGCTGCGGGGTTTTAGTGAGTGGCAGTTTGGTCGAGCCTGTGAACATCCTGCTTCCTTACAAGGCACGTTTCTCTTGGATCAAACAGTGCTGAGAGAGGTAGAGGAACATGGGATCATTTTTTGATAAGGCCTTCATGGTTATTTCAATTAAAGAACCTTCAAGATGGGCATCAAGTTAACTGGCAGGACAGAGAGTTCTGCTCACCTGCTGAGTAGAGAGAGATTGTCACTACTGTAGCATGCTGGGAGAGTTGAGTGTAGCACTGTGGCTTTAACAAACCAAAGGACATGTCCTGTAATTATAGAAAAAGGAGACATTAGAGAAAAAAATGTCCCTCTTCAATTCATACCTCACTGTTTTTTTGCTCCTACTCTGTGATTATCAGGGATTCGGATAATTACAGAGGTCACTGGAGGAAACATTGTTAGTGGAAAAAAAAGAGGATAGAAACCACTCTTTCACTTCCTTGGTCTGGCCACATTGTTTTGTTGAAAGTCTGAGACGGTGAACGACATGCATGTAGCAACCACAGTGGCCCCCACTGACAACAGTAAGGAGTACAGTCTGCTTGTGCGTCTCTTCCTCTTCCTTCCCTACTTCTCCACCCCCTCCACAGCCAACACCAGAGTACAGGAAGTCTCATGGCTGACTCTACACAGGAAATTCTACACAGAAGTTTGGCCCAAGAATATAAAACCACCCCTCCTCTGTGTGCCAGGGGGTAAAAACTGACCCTTTTTCTACTCAAAGTTAAGTCATTAAACATGCAGATTAGGGTAATGCCAAAGGCCGGGGGCAAACTATAGGAAGAGAGGGTCGTGCATGAGCTAATCTAGTCACAAAAGAGATTACAGATTTAAACTAAACTAAAGCTGTCATATTAACACATTGGATCTGTGAATGAGCCAACACAGGACAGAGCTACTGGTGACATCTGCTGTCCATTGTCTTACACTAAACTCAAAACCAGGAGAGAAATGTGTCTTATTATAACAGATTAGCTCAAATTTTCCACCTGTTGGAAATATAACACACAGATTATGGTGTTACACGATCAAAGCCTTGTTAGGGACAACATTGCTGGTGTGAGAATAAGCAGTATACACCCTGCTGTGTTCTCCTGCCACACAATGAGGACGTGGGCTCGGGGTGCACCAGGCCGGGGGTTTAGTTAAACCGCTAATCTTAGCTGCACACTGGGAGGATTAACTGGAGTTGGTCAGGGGTTAGAACATGGCAAAGAAAGGGTGCCATACCAGAGAGCCTTTACGGATAAAACACCCCACCACCAACCACCTTTTGCTAAACATGCCCAAAGAACATGTGCAGGACTCAGTTCTGCACACTGAGGTGGGCACAACTATGAAAGTGCAAAGTCATCATGATGATACACACATCTTACACACTCCCACCCACCCATAAATAGCTCAGCAGACTTCAGTAATATTGATAACTCGGTTTCCTCTCTGTCAGATGTGCTTTTATTCCTTCCCTTACATTAGGGATCATTAACTGGATTAATCCTCTCTTTAGAGCAGAGTGAACAAAGAGGACACTGTTTCCAATCACCTCACAAGACTGGAGTTTTGTTTAAAAAGCCTATGGTGCACTCACTGCATTCACAAGCACATGCAGCCTTGCCAGTAGTTTAGGCCTACAACCATCTCAGAATCATTTTAATTCATGGGTTACTTTTGACAAATTAATCAGTCACCGAATAGGACTGAAACTAATGACCATTTTCATTACAAGCAGATTTTTTTTTTAATTAAACAATTGTTTAGTCTATAAATTGTCACAAAAAAAGTAAAACAAAAGTCCATCTCAATAGATGAATAGACTAGAGAATGTGTATAAAAACAAACAATGGAACAATATAGACAAAAGTTTCACATTCAAAAAGATGGAATTAGTGAATCCTTGATAGTTTTGCTTGATAAATGTCCTAAACCGTTAGTCAATATTAATCAAAATAGTTGACGATTAATTTTCTGCTGATGAACTAATTAATGTAACATCACAATGTACCACAGCCATAAGTGATGTCTTAAATTCCGTTTAATCAGTGTTAGTTAGCCTAGAAGAAAGTCATGTAAGTAACGTTTAGAGATTAATCATAATCATTACTGGAAGTAATTGATTTTCTTTCGATCAGTTGAACCACTAATCACTGGGTTCAGGGAGCATTAGTGCAGATATAAACAACTGCGTAGTTCACACCCCCATTAGACCAGTGTTCATCCATACTTTGTGGGTCTTTTACGGAGGAAGAGGAGGAGGATGAGGGGTAACGGTGTTACAATAAAATGCAACCACCTCTACTCCAGATTACTGGATTAGCCTAAACCGGCGGCAGCAGGCCAATGAGTCGGATCAACACGCTCACACATCACGGCCGTGCTCTTTACTTTAATCAAAACCGCAAATGATGGAGCTCAAACAGCTAATTTAGGGAAACGGTGTCGTGCCAGATTTTGTATTCCGTACATATCCCACCCCAGCCCCCAGAGCTCATCGCAGGCCACAAAAAAAGTCCACTCCCGTTCTACACCAGGACCCCCCCAACAACATCCTGTTCCCTGAAAGTGTCGGTCCTACAACTCACAATAAACACAAAAAAACAGCTGGGACAAATATGGATTAAGTCCATCACAGCCAGCTGGCGGATAGAATTTCGATACCATCACAGGAAAGCAACTTCACGTCGGACGGACTCATGCCCATCTAGAGAAAAATTTTACAGGCTTCATCTTGTTGTGACCTTGCCCATAAGCAGCAGCCCCCCTACCTCTGTTTTAATGTCCGATACCCCGGAGAATATGACCGAAGTCTCATTTCCAAGGCGATGCTCCACACAGTTTGCAGAGGTTTACAGTTATTCTGGGCGCTGTCCCTCTCCTTGATTTCGCAGTTTTTTGTGTCCACAATCAAGTTAGCAGCAGCTACCAGAAAGGACTTCCGGTTGCAGGTTTTCATTATAAAGGCTTCCTACCCGAACCGGCATTTGAATGAAGAAACACCTAGAAGAGCAAGACTGGAGGGATTTCCCTTCCAGGACAGGCAATAGGTGTCATACATAAAGTAGACAGAAATAGATGTAGATGAATGACAATGTGGAGAAACAGTATGACAGTTATGAAGCAAACACATAAAATTAAGTAAATAGTAAGTGTAATAAGTTAAAGAAGCAGAAGACAAGAGATATAACCAGTTAAACTATATACCAGTGTGTACAATTTTAGATACCGACCCTCTGAGCTCATCAAAAATGAGCATAGTATAACACAGTATGCTATCAAATGACAAATGACTAAAAATATTGCATTATATATATATATATATATATATATATATATATATATATATATATATATATATATATATATGCACACTGAGTAGACAGACAGTGACTACAGATAGAATAGGAGTAGTCTATTGGTCTGTTCTAATGATCAATTATACATTTGTTTTCATGACTGTGACAAGAACCTGCTATTTCTAGCCTGTTGAGGCCATAGATATGGTTGAGGCCCTTTCCCCATATTTAACGTGTACATATTTGAAAGAAAACCCCAACCACATCTCTGATGGAACAAATGTTGCAACAAGCCATATTGTACATACACCATTGATGACATACAACATGTATTAGATAGCTAAACCAAATATCAATATGGGAGCTTTTCCAATACTCAGAACAGTCTTGCTGTGACAGACTCTCTAAGCTTGCTGTGCATTAGAAACCTAGAACCCAGCAATGTAGTAGATTATGTACGTGAAAAAACATAGTTTGGACCATCCCAAAGAGCAACATAAAATGAGAGCACTTGTTTTATTTTGAAAAGTCACTCCTCCAACCGGAAATCATGTTTCGGCTAGTTGCTGTGGCAACAAGGATGTCCCTCAGTCTGTCACTGTTTTCTCCGTTGCTGCTTGTGCTTCGCTGGCGACGCCACTGTGAATCCAACGGGAAAAAAACAGACATGAGGAGTTTCCGAAGGAGAAAGTGTCAACGTCAACCACAACCACAGCCGTCGCCCATGGGTGGCCCAGTAAAACGTGTAGGTTACATTTTAATGTAGCAGTTAAGTTAAATCTATCAAGAGCAGCAGCCGTTTGTCCGAGTTTAACGAGCCGGGTACGGGGCGGCGATGAAGGACAGCATGTGGCGCTTTTTCCTCCAGATTTCCTTCAAAACAGGACGTAGCAGCTGACAAAACCAACAGAGATGCTATTTATCTTCCAGATTAAAATAACTGCCCACTGCCGGCCAAAACTAAACTGTACGTTTTATAGTATTTATTATACATCAATAATAATTCAGAGTGAGGGTAAGGTTAACGTTAAATTGTTAACGTTAGCTAGACGATGGAAAAGCTGGAAAGAGAGAATACTGCTACCGACGGGTAAACTAAGTTTCAACAGTGTTAGTGCTATAGAAAGGTCTCCTGGCACTATCACTAGCTAGCTAACTAACGAAAGTTATATTAACGCTAACTTTATTGACCTAACGTTAGAAAGTTTCTAATCCGTCTAACGGTCCATTTCTTGCCGCGTTGGTCGTTTAGCGTAACAGCTAGCTAGAGCTGTGGTTCCCAAACTTTTCACGTCAAAGACCCCTAAACTAACACAAACTAATACCACGGACCGTCTTTTGACACGATTTCGTCCCAGGGTCCCACATTTGATAGGATTTTTGCTTTTAGATGTTTTACAGAACGTGTATGATCTTATGACTGAAATAGTTATACATTCGGTCATTGTGTTAGCTAGCTACTTATGGATGGAATTATGGTGAAAATAAAATATTCCCCTTTTGCTGGGGATCCTCGGACCCCCCTTTGAAAATCACTGAGCTACAGCTCAGTGATTTAGGCAAAGTTTAGCCAAAGTTACAGCGACTTCTAGAACTATTGCATGACTAGTAGGAGGAGTTCCCAAACCTAAGAAACCACCAAGACTCAACGTTTCTGTCGTCAGGATAAACAAAAAAAACATGGAGCCAACTATTTCACAGGAAAGGCGTATTATTAACGCTGAGAGTATTAAGTTTAATCATTTTTTCCACATTTCGTGATTGTCGTCTTTCGCACTAAATGTAGCTAACGTTACATGTTTAGAAGATGTGGTTAGAGGTAGTACCGACATTTCTTTTAACAGAAGCCTGTGAAGCTGCTGTGTCTAATGCCTGGCAGCTAATGGGGATTAGTCTTTTGAAAACTAGTTAAAATAAAGAGGTCCTTAATTCAAGTATCATTTGAGGCATATAACCCATCTTCTCTTTGCCATTGAAGCAGCTGTTTGATATTGTTGATATAAGTGACAGCACTAGAGAATAGAAAACCTGGGAAATATGGGAAAGTATTATGGAATACCAGTGATGCCATTTAGTACCAAAACTTCTCACATGATACGAATTCATGTGACATTGTCTCATGCAAAAAAGCATTTATTGCATCGTGCTACTGCCGATTGGTATCAGTCAAATTGGAGCCAAAGTGCCAATGCCACAGCAGAGCATTTTCTACATGAAACCAGGGCTTGCCAGCTTTCCCGTGGCAGGCTGCATAATTTTGGATTGACTTTGCAGTGGATAAAAACCACCACAGCCCTTGGTCATGTAAAATAGATGCACAAGGTGACTGCAAAAGCAGCACTCACTCAATCCTCAGGTAAAAAGGTTAGTTTGGGATTTTAGTCAAATCTCAGTTAAAGCCAAATGAGAATAAAATGAAATTGTCATCATAGTGAAGAATAGAGTAGTCAAGACAAGCCCACCGTTGTCTTGTCAGTTCATATTCGTTTTTTAGACATACAAATGAGTGAAGATCTTAATATAAAGTTGTCCATTTAATAAAATAGATTTGCAAGCAAAATACAGACATTTGTGTTAGCACTCAGTTGTTTCTCAGCGAATGTTGATAAACAATGTTTCTAGCCATAATTACTTGGGGCTTTACACGTTTAGAACCAGACTGATTTTATAGACCCATGATTGAGATTACAGCTACAAAAAAACTATTGAAAACATCAGTCTTAACCTCTACTTTTATTGGTTGTACAGTCATATCTGTTCTCGTCTGCCACACAAGTTATTAAAATGCCATTCAAGCTGCTACGTTGCATTGCCAAATGGTACAAAATTAAAACATCAACCCAAAATGGAATGGCTACAAAAGGGAGCAAAACATTTTGTTGCACTTTGTGACACTGTTTAGCACATATAAGTCATCTAGGGGTGTTACAGTAGCAAGAAAAGCATCAAGATAAGCAGTCTTAAGCTTTTAAAAACTAGAATGGGCTTAAAGGGAATTACTTACCCCAGAAAAAGAAGCCAAAAATTAATATTGTGGCTGTGATTAACGGCAATATCATCTTTCTGAAAGTTACCTGTTTTTTTGCAATCGTATGACATTTTTGATGATGTGTCCATCTTGAACCTAAATGTACATTTCTTTGCAATCTTCTGCTGCTCTAAAAAGTCGAAGCGAAAAAGCCAATTTTCATCTCCAAATGTGACGGAGAACAGTTTTCTCTTCTAAACCGAGAGGTACATGATGCTCTTCAGTGAGGAGATTAATATTGACTGGAATTATGACAAAGTAAAGTCCACATTATGGGTGCATTGCTATCTACTTACAACTTTTACTCAATGTCACACAGGCGTATAAACAAGTAAAACAAAAAAAGGACTTAGAAAGAAAAGATAAAAAGTTTATGCATTTTTTTGGGTAGGTAAATCCTTATTAAAAATGTTTTTAACTCATCTAACTTTTTATCAATACATGATTAAAAAACAAATCTTAAATTACAACAGTGATGTTTTTTTTCTGTGCTGGATGCAAGTGTTTGTAATCCTAAATGCCAAGAAATTAAAATGAAGATGTTATGAGGGGTCTGTGTGTGTTTACAGGTTTGACCCTCACATCCATCACCGGTCCATCATGCTGAGGATCATCTCAGGAGTGAGGTCTCCGTTCGGTGGGGCCTCAGACTGCTGCACTTCCGGTGCTGTCCCCTCTTCCTGGGGCATCTCCTCCAGCTGGATGGTTGGATTCCCTCCACCGACCACCACCTCCTCTGCAGCCTCATCGTTGCCGTCCTCCAGGTCATCGGCTCCAACTTCTTTCTTCACAATTATGTCATCCACCTCTCCGGTGGCCTCGTCCTCCACACGGATGATAGCAGCCGCTGTTAAGAGTTTCAGGTTAGATTCTAGTACTATAATATATAAATACACTTTTTACAATGTTAAATTGATTTATAAAAAGGAAATGCTAATGATTTGATATTTTAGCTATGTATTGTGATCAGACACAGTCCATTAGCAGCTATCAAATCTCACTTTGTAGGCTCGGAAACTGTTAAAACATTCCCAAAAGTATTGTAGTCCAACACTTACTGTCTAGTTTGCTCTTCGGGGGCCGTCCACGTTTCCTCTTGACTGGTGGCCCCACAGGGGCTGGGATAGGGACAACTGGTGGGGCCTGTTCCACCTCAATCTCACTTAGCCCCTCTTCTTCCTCTACCTCATCCAGCTCATCCGCTACAGATCAAGGAGTTAAGGACAGCATGCAGATATTAGATTTTGACACCAGCATATTTGCCAACTAGAACCACCACGACAATATATGCTGAATGTTGTCCTGGTTGGGTTTTGTGTGCCAAATCATTGCAATACACGTGCCTGTCCTGTACAATCTTCGCTAACTCAAACTGTGTTATGTTATCAAGACCGATGATAGGCCGAAACATTTTTTGCAGATTTAGTTGTTGACCATGACAACTTTTTACAGCTAGGTTAAATGATAAGTGTGCCCCTTTGGCCTATTCTGAACAAATTTAACTGCATATTCTGCTGTCCAATTGAGGGACTGCTTCACAGAATAACAGATTTGTAGCGTATAAAATACCTGTGTCATCACTATCGTCCTTCCTGGCCTGCATCTTCCTTTTCCTGCCCCGACGAGCCTTTTTGGGTGCGGGAGTTCCATTTTCTTCTTCTTCTATAACCTCGCCCGTGCAGTTCTCAGAGTGACGCAGCATTGTGTTCTGAGGGCCACACATAACCATCACAACTTAATTACATACAGTTTAAAAAAAAAAAAAAAAAAACACAGGTGCATATGTGTGCCAAATTTCAGAGCTCAGTCTTACCCTGCGAGTGAATGTCTTGTTACACTTGCCGCATACAAAGGCAGTGGGGACAAAGTTGGGATCATGGTAGCGCTTGTAGTGCATGTCCAGAAGCTGCTTCTGCCTAAAGGTTTTCTCACACTGGCTGCAGGCAAACGGCTTTTCCCCCGTATGTGTACGTTTGTGCATTACCATGTGGCGTTCCTATGGAGGCAATAGGTTAGAGAAAAATAGTAATTTAGAATATTACAAATGCTATGTAAGCAATAAAATTAACACGGCGTAAGGTTTTCATTTTCCACTTGACACGCACTTGTCTGCAGCAGTAGTCACACTGTTCACAGCGGAAGCGTTTCTCATTCTTATGGGTCTTCTGGTGTTGGATGAGAGCGTATCGTTCATGAAACACAGCATCACAGTAACGACATTTCTTTCCCTTCTCAATAAATGAGTGCTGCTTCCGCAAGTGAACACCTAGAACAGAAACAGTAAAGATATGACAATCTACTTGATAAATGTTACTTTGGCCTATTATATAAATTAAGAAACGCTTCTGAAGCCTTCCAATCCAGTACACATTTGTCAGATTCCTCTCTACAATGATTATATTTACACACCAAAAGATTACAATGATTGGGACTGGCACGTTTACATAATTGAGGATATAAAAACTAGCCTTCCCAGCACTTCATCTGCTTTATTTTCTGCATCTGATCACATTTAGTTTCAAGTAAAAATGGCAGCACATAACTTACCAAGGTCACTCTTGCGTGCGATGACCGTATCACAGTGTGGACAGTGGAACTTGGCTACGTTCTCTGTGTGTTTCTGCAGAATATGCATCTTCATGGTGCCGCTCTGTGTGAAACGTGCATGGCAGATGTAGCACTCGTATGGCTTTTCACCTGCACCAAAAGGAGAGAATTTAGTAAGCAAGGTACAGTACTCTTCTCAAACTGGGAGTAACCCTTCTTTCAGCCAATAGATGGTGCAAGTACTGCAGGTTACCTGAATGTGTCCTCATGTGTCTCTTCAGCTTGTAAGTGTCTCTGCTAGCATAGCTGCACAGACTGCACTGGAAAGGTCGCTCCCCTGTATGAGAGCGGATGTGCCTTTTCAACTTACTGACCTACAAAAAAAAAAAAAAAGACTGACAAATTAAAATAAGAGCTTATCCCTGGGTATAAATTACAGATAAGTAATTAACACAGATCAACATGTGAGTAACTTGCCTCCACGCTGCAATAGTCACACATTGAGCACTTGAAGGGCTTCTCGTGTGTGTGTTTGTAGCGACGATGACGCACCAACTCACCGCTGGTCACAAATGCCATGTCGCAATCTGTGCATTTATGCGGCCTAGTGCCTAAAGAAATGGAAGGAAGTGAGAATGAAGGAACACCGCCAAGATTTTTTGACAAAATATTCTACTTCTGCGTTGTCTAAAAGTAACATGAAGCACACAATGGAAGCATGGATGAAAGTAAAGAAATTATGGGAGAAATAACAAAATCCAAGTGAATTCTCCAGCTTGCCAAAGTTTCAAGTCTTAACATACCGATTTATCTGAATTATAACAAACTGTAGCAAAAACATTTAACTAGTGGAAGTATTAGTTTTTGCATTACCTGTGTGTGTATTGAGGTGGTTTCTCAGCAGTGTGACAGTTCGAAAGGCCCGTCCACACAAGTGACATTTATGTGGTCTCTCATCTGTGTGGCTCTTCATGTGTCTATCCAGGTTGGAGCGCCTTGGACAGGTGTAGCTACACAACTCACACTGGAAAGTCTTCTTTACACCTGGACACACCATTTTAGTATTATAAAGAGAACCTCACATAGCCAAACCACAATCTAAAATGAGTCTTTTTCAGCATCATGTTGAGATATCTAAAGTAAAATAATAAAAGAAAAATAATAAAAGACCTTTTTTCTTGATTTTGGTGGGCTTTGGTGGCTTCATGTTGCCCACAACCTTCTCAGCATTCACTTCTGACAGCAACCCCTCCTGCTGCTCTTCTTCAAAGTCATACACCGAAACATCCATGTCACGATCGCCCTCTCCGTAGCGCAGACGGCTCTTCTTTCCTTTCTTCCCCCTACTACGGATACTAGTGATGGGCTGGTAGTCTGGGTCCTTGGACCATTCTGGCTGTTCTTGCTGAGGCACAGTGTCTTCTACTTCTGCTGCCTCTTCCTCCTCCTCCACCTCTCCCCTCACCACTTGAAGCTCCTCGTGGGCTGCCTGAAGCTCCTCCTGCTCTACGGTCTCTACCTCACCATTGGCACCCACTTTTACCACCTAAAAGAAAACATTACAAATGCCTCTTATCGTGACCAGACTCAACAAAAAAGGAGTTCACTGAGTGTGCCAAGTTGATCATAACTAAAAAGGGCCAATCTTATTTCACAGTAGCCCAGAGTTATTTCCCACCTGGAATCCCTCAGGCAAAGGAAGAGTGTGACAGATAACCGGATCTGTGTCCTTGTTAGCAGTTGATGCATCAACATAGGTGGCCTGGAGCCCCTCTACAGTTGCCGTTGTGACAGGTACATGCACCAGCTGAAGCTGACCAAGACCTAATGCAGCTCCTGTCTGCTCCTCCATATTCACCACCTACATAGAAGAAAGCACCTTTTCAACTTTATCACACAACAAAAACATTTTACAACAAGGCCAGTTACTGATAATCCAACATTAGATTAGAATCAACTTTATTGCTTAACATGTGTGCTAAACCAACCTGTAGCGTGATGATCTGACCCTCGTCTCCACCAGTAACAGTCACTGTGCCGCTGCCCTCCAACACCTCGGTCTTCATTTGCAGCAGAGTCGGATCCAGAGCGTCCATCACCATCATCTCCATGTTGTCAGCCACCTCCCCCTGTGTAGTTATGACTGCCCCTTGTATTAAAGCATCGCCACCCTCTGGCAGGACCTTTCCTTCGGGAGCCAGGGCAGCAGTCTGAGTGGTCTCCATGGAAACAACCTCGCCCTCCATGGTGATGGGCCAACTAACACCCTTAATAGAGAAGACATGTATCAAAAAGTGAAAAAGACTTACACATGCAATGGTTTGTACACGGGACATTTTCTCACACACACACACACACACACACACACACACACACACACACACACAGTAAATTGGACAACTGTACATGGAGTGGATGTTTACAGAGTAACCAGGACTTTTGTAGTCCAGTTTTTCAAATGCGGCGAGCTCAACAAGTTAAATGCATTTCCTTTCACTTCTATTTGGGTGGTAAGAGTACTAGCGGTGGATATTTCAAAAACTCCACTAGGGGCAAGTGTGTTATTATTTTGATGACCTGACCCTTCAATAGATCAGAGGGGCACAGATTAGTTTGCCTTTATAAAAACATAGAGTAAACCATGGAAATAACATGGAATAAACACTGACTACAAGTCCTTGTGATAGCAGGGTTCCCTACATTATAAAGCTTAGGCTCAGCACCCAAGCAGTTTTAGGCACCACCTATTGGCTCAATGAATGTAAAGTCAATGTGAGCATCAAACCTAACTAAATAACGCCCCCCCCCCACCACCAAATTTATTTTCTGTATTGATAGAAAATAAACTTAAATAGTTTAAGTGTTATATAATGAACTGGGTTGCTAAAAAGTGCCATATATATATATATATATATATAGCATGTCACATAATACACTTATATGAATATAAAGAAGGACATCCTGGTATGAGTTTAATATAAAAAATATCTCACTGCACATCTGGCTGACTGGGTGGACTAAGTCAGATAAAGTAGTACTTGGAGCTTAGAGTAAAACTCAAGTGAGCAATTTGTTGTGAAGAAGCATACGTGTTAGGTTTATCATTCATAATCCCAAGGTAGTATTGTCCAACAGTGAGGACAACTTTTGAAAAGTGACTACGTCTTCCTGTGTTGATTAGGCAATGATAACAGTCGATCAATCAATCGATACTTCGGTGTCACGCGTTCGTCTATTGTAAAAACGCTTAACTTACTTCTTGTTATCAGTCGCAAAATTATACATTGCTAAAACGATACAAACTAACGTTACTAAAACATCAACTCGTGTTAGTTAACTCGGGAGGCGCGAGTAACGTTACGTCTGAAAACAGGAAACAAAGGGCACGATAAGATGGACGTCAGGCCTAAACAAAGTTAAACAGAAGTACCAATACATGCAACCACCCCTGTGCAAATACCGCAAAATATAAGCCGAAAAGCAAAATGCTCAATTGAGACATGGAGTTACCGTTTATAGACAGATTTAGTGCGTTTTGGATAACGATAGAGGGAGACAAACACCCCCCGCCAGCCGCCTGGTCGGTAAGCCCTACCGTGACACCTAGAGGCCGGCGACGGCTCCTACAAAAACGTTTCCGTGTTAGAGGAAAAGTAGCGGCTTCACTTACTCCCGAATGCTTCTTCCCCTCGTTATATTCAGTTGGATGCTCGGTGTATCTGGTTGCTCTTCAGTCCCTGTGTGAACGTCCGTACGTGCTGAGCGCCGGGCTAATAGTTTTCTCCCGCTTAGGAAGAGTGGGCCTAACACAAAATGGCGGCCCTTAAGACCTAACGCGGCTGCGCAAACGCAGGACCCGAGGGAGTAAAGGGGAGTGGTCGAGCTGTGGCTGGGTGGTGGGCGCCAGATTTGAATTCAGCCGTGGGCACTGGGCGCGGCGACCGGAAAATTACTATTATCGATAGAATCGAGAGATTATCGATTACTTTTTGGACAAGGAATGCAGATCAATTTTGCGTGATAGAGTGACTAGACCTTCAACAACGTCTAGTCGCATTTAAATCGAGGTTACAAGTAATTTTGTGAATTAAAGCAATTCATAAAATAAGTCACAAGAGGGCAGTAGTAGGGCAGGCCTCACAACACAGGCTACACACCATCCTCAAGGATTTGAATATATAATTTAAAGGTTATCATAGTGTAGATTGAAGGTGGCATTTTTACATCCAAATAATGACTGTATTAGTGATATTCGGTTACCAACCGGGCATAACAAAAAAAAATGTAGGCCTACTGTCCCAAATCCTAATATTACCACCATAAACTGCTTGGAAGGCGAAATGAGCTGCTGGGCCCTCACACTCTGTGCAGTGTTATCAGTTTTTCTCGCTAGACTACTTCATGGCTCCAGATTTGCTGTTTGGTAATTTTGGTTGAACAGGTTAAATTAGAAATAGCCTATGCAACATTGAAAATAAATGGTAGGCCCTCGTGGTTTAGGAGTTTAACAGTGCTCACCATCAATCACACCATCCCTGGTTTAAGTCTGACTGGGCTCTTTTGTTGCACATCATCCCCCTGGTGATATCTGGACCGAGAGCTTCTAAAGTTAAACTGCTCATTTAAACAACATTGTAATCTCATCTGGTCTTAACATTTTATTTGATCTTTTGTTAGCTCACTGTTCAACAACAAAAACTCATTGTCATTGTTAAGACGACCTGCTCTGAGAAGCAATATGTATATTGTATCTTAGTTACAATAACCTAGTCTATTACATCTGTACCCTAGCACTAAAATAACTGATGTCATATTACTCCACATGGAAAATCTGACATGGGTTCATAAGTGCAAAACAATTTATTTCTGGTTAGTTAACCGCTCAGATAGGAGACAGGCCTTTCAGTACCTGAAGAAACAGAGATAAAATAAATATGATCCTCATCGAGAAATTGTGCGGATTTGGCCAGTTAGTAAAACTATTACAGTCATAAATCAATGTTGAATGATATAAATAATTTTCTAATCTGCCCTTGAAACCAGTGTAAATAATACATTTATATCAAAGTGTTTCAAACTGGGAATTGAGTTGCCTGGTTTGAATATCAAATATTTAAACACAATTCCCATGGAACTCCCTACACAGGGGAATTAGTATTATAAGATAGACAGAGATTGGTGCTTGTGGGTGTGTCATTGTCTGTTTTATTTTATATTTTATGGGTTCTGACCAAGTCTTACAGCTCATAATCAAGATGAATAATCCTCCAGGACTATTTGGGCCATTTCCCTGTATTGGTGAGACATCTTGCTTTGAATTACAGCACTTCTGAGCATCTTTTCCGCATATAAAATAAATTATTAATTTCTTACATAACCAATAGAACATTTTGTTCATTTCAGCTGTTTCCATTGCAGTATATACTCATTTGTATGTCCCTGTCATAGGCTAGGATGCAGGGATGTAGGCCTAACAAATGTCAGTGGTCACTTTATTCCTCCATCTCTCGTCCTCTTCTTATTATATCACCATCTTTTTCTCATGGTTTTCCTCTCGGAGGGGAGGGGGCAGAGAAAAGGCGAGGTTCTGTTGTCAAATCTGTCAGTCTAGCCAGCCTGGCCCCTCCCACCTCAGTGGAGGCATTACATACTGCTGCTGCTCGTGCTCTTAGCAACGGTGCCTCAGCAACAGAGCCACGGCAACAGAGCTCCACGGCAACAGCGTGCCGTGTCTCCCCAATGGAGCTGCCATTGGGCGGACCAGCGCTCAGGCACTACACCCAGAGCAGACCGAGACCTCACCGACAAAAACTGAACTATCGTCCCAGCAGACCACAGGTACTGTGAAGGAGGATCAGAGAGTTTTTTTTAAAGATGGAGTGTGAGAGAAAAGGTGTTGTGTGTGATGAGAGAAAATGGAAGGGAGGGAGAGGAGAGATGTAATAGGGTACAGAAGGGAGAGGCAGGGGGAAGGGAAGGATTGAGGGGGAGTGCTATAAAAGATGCCTGGTCCCTGCTTGAATAAGGCTGTCCCATTGTACCGGTCACCGGCTGTTTGATGAACCCACACTTGGTATTTTCTGCGTGTAAGAGCATGACGACTATGTATGAGTGCGAGTGGTAGTTTGGTATGAATGTCTTCTCTTTCTCTCACTGAAAAATACTACTGCTGTTTTGATTTTTACATGGGATTGTATCCAAATGTGTGTTATCAGCTCCATTTTTCACTGAGCTGATCATGTTGTCACAGAGCCATTAGGCTGTAGACATTCACTCCCTTGGAGCCAATGGCCGGGGAGACCAAATTCAAGCAATTCCCCTGACAGGATATCATGTAACGGTGATTTCTGCTAAATTTGTGTTCTGCAGTCAACCTCCTGGTTTTTATTGCTACTTGTGGCTACAGATGTTAATATGATCAGGGTGATGCAACACTGCAATTTTGATATCGCATTACCTACACATTGGCAAAATGAGTTATCTTGCTTTCATTCTGCATGTAAAACTCAGTGACGCCCTCCCATTGTACGTTACTGAGCAACTGACTCTCAGGAGACTGGTTTGTAGCATGACTAGATGAGAGATTCAAACCAAAATACACCTATAGAGGCAGAAGAAACAGTAGTGCCAGTGTGTGGGCTTTTCATAGGTGAGGGTTACGTAATGTAAAGTTACATGTGATACAAGTTGCTCTTCAACATCAGTTTGTTTGATCTTTGGTGTGAAATGTTTCTCTGTGTATGTGTATGGTAATTAGGAGACGATAATTGAGAGTGACAATAAAGTCCTTGAGCTCATGGGGAGAGTTGATGAAGGAGTTGAAGAGTTCTTTACTAAGAGAGTACTTCCTACTGATACACTGTGAGTATCAACATCTGCCTGATTTACCTCTTCATAGTTCCTTGATATTTACCTAATCTATACATACTAATAATACTGATTTAATAAACGTATACAATAGAACTGAATGCACACAGTATTGGTTTGATATACAGTATATTATCCCTTAGGAATAAGCAAGATGAGGAATCTATCACAGTGCACGAAGTGGCTCCTGCCAGCTCTGTCCCTTGTCCACCCCCGACGAAAACACTCAGAAGGAAGCTCGGAGATTTCTTTACACTCAAAAAGAGAAGAGGTCTGAAATCAGAAACAAGCCAGGAGGGGCGACCCAAAAAGGCCTCCATTGCTGATCTCATTCGCCCGCTCAGGGAGGTCGCCAGAGCTGAGAAAGAAAAAGACAAGGACAAAGTCAAGGAACACGACAAGGAAAATGAAAAGGAGAAAATGAAAGAACATCCGAGTGCTGTTACTGGAGAGTCAGCTGTTCAGGAGACACCTGGTGCTCCGCTGAGGGGTGAAACTGTGCCTCCCCGCCGAGCTCTCAGAGAAGGGAAGTCCCAGTCTCTCATTTTGCTGTCTGGATCAGCCACAGCAGGGACTACTAATGCCAGAAACACTTCAAAGGTGAGTGTTAGAAGAGTTTAAGTCATATATACATTTAGATGAGTAGATAAGTTTTTTTTTTTTTTTTAAGTGCTCACTACTCTGCTGTTGCTGATTTCAGAAACAATTTGAAGGCCAACATAGTTTTGAACAGAAACTCCATCTCATGCTTCAACGTATTGGAGTTTCCAAAGTCCAGCCAGGGGAGACACAGGTGTGTGTGTGTGTGTGTGTGTGTGTATGTCTGAATTAACATATGTACACTGTAGGAGTCTTCAGAAGTGTTTAAATGCCTCTTTTATTCTTGTAGAATCAGGAGGGAGAGATGAAAAAAGCAGAATCTGAAGGTATGTCCCTTTATCTCTTTTAATAGGATTAAACTCCTCTCTGCTCCCACTTAGTGTTAATGAAGCAGAAATCTTTGAACTTAAGGGATGTGTATCAAAAGGAGAGACATTTTAAACATGGTTAATTTCTCTATTATAAAGATTTAATATATCTTTGGGCTGATAAGACTGCTCTCCATCCACAATAGTGACATAATAGTGAATTAATTCCTCCTGTAAATGATCTTTGTGTCTCAGGTACTATCATTGACAGTAAACCTGAGCCACCACCTACTTTCACAAAACCTCGAACAATGTCTGCATCATCAGGTAAAACACAAGCACTGATTCACTTTCGTATACAGAATGTGTATGAGAAGCTAAATCATTTTCACATTTCATTATTTCTTTAGATACAAGACATCAAATTCGCCCCAGCGTGTCAGCACACGAGTCAGCTGGGAAACCCGCTTTGCTTCCAAAGCCCCTTATCAAGCCAGGTCCACCCCCCACAACATCTGGCCGCAACACACCTGAGAACGAGCTAGCCCAAATACAGGAAGGGGAGACAAACACGCCCACTAAACTGAGTCCAACTGCAGCTCCGTCTACCCCTGCTGCTCCTGCACCCACTACTACCACCACTCCTACTGTCCCGACAATCTCAAACTCAGTCCCAGACTCAACCAATATTACAAGTACTGTACCTCCCTCTGACACAGATATATGCGCTGACTCTGTTAACCCCGCTGCAGCAGCTACAACATCCACAAATATTACAGAGACTGACAGCAAACCTTCAATCCCTGAAGCTAATGCTACTATCACTGACTATGACTCCACCTTTCCGACATCCCTCACAAGCACCACTACACCCACAGAGCCCCCCACCACTGTTTTAGTTACTTCCACTTTCTCTGAGTCCATGACTCCAAGCCTCTCTGTCACTTCCGACGCAACAACAATAACTACGCCTTCCATTACCACCTCGGAAACGGTTTCTGCTCCCAGCAATGAAAGCTCGGTTTCCACAACATCAACAAATCTGTCAACTAAATCGACTTTCCCAGATCCAAATGGTGTCCCCTCCATCGACGCTACTCCTGCTGCTGGTGGTGATGCAGCTATTTCGGTCATCACCCCAGCTTCTTCACCCTCCACCAGCATATCAGATGTGCCACCAGGCTTGTCTGCCCCCGCTAATTCAGTTACTGAAGCTTGTTATGATTCCACTTCAGTCACCTCTACTAGCTCTGTACCTTTAGCTTCATCAGTCACAAAAACAACATCTCCACCTCCTTACTCCAGTGATACCATTTCAACTGCAGTTTCACCCGTCGCCTCAGTTACTTCTTCCTCCCCCCTGATCTCTTTTGCCCTTCCTCCCACCACCTCCACCTCTTCCACCACCACTACAAGCCCAACATCCACCGACTGCGTGAACTCTATCTCTGCTTCCATCATTACTCACCCAGCCACCCCTGGCCCTACTGATATATCTGTTCCCTCCACTTCTTCCAGTGAAACAGACACCACTTCCACCACCACCACCAGTTTAAACCGTGCAGATACCACTTCCACCACCAGTTCAGCTACCACAGCTGCAATTTGCTCCCCACTCATGACTGACTCAGACACACCTTACACTAACAACGTCAGCACTACCCTCACACCAACTATTGATAACTCAAGTGCTACTTCTCCTCATTTGACCAGTCCAACCCCCTCTAATGGTCGTCCAGTCCAAGACAATGATTTGCAGACATCTCCTGAAGAAAGATCTAGTGTAGAGCCTGCAGAAAAGGGCACAGGTAAGGTTTGAGTTTTGTGAGTATGTATTGTATGCTTGTATATAATTCTCTGCTCTAACAAGTATGTTGAATGGTGTGTTATTTTCCTCTCCCAACAGCAGATGAGGAGCTTGCGATGGTTCGAAACAGTGAGCAAACTGAGATGGATGAAAGCAAGAAAGTCGGCAACGGTGGGGAGAAGAGCGAGAATGAAAACGAGAAACCAACTCTCACTTCTGACAGCGAAGTCATAATAAAAGAAGTGCAGAAAGAAAGTGTGAAACCTGAATTAGACACAATGAAATCAGAAGTGAGAATGGCTGAACCTGCATCAGGGAAAGATGATGAGCTGTGCAGCGACAATGGGGAGATGGAAGGTCAAAAACAAGAAGAGGTTGATAAGTAAATCAAAAATAAAGAAATTGCTAAACACGGGACCAACTACTGTGACAGGGGCAGGAGAGGCCACAGTAAAGGGTAAAGGAGGGGGGGGAGGTGAATGATCCATGGCACTTCCTACAGGGACCACCACATTACAGCAGCACACCACAAAGGGTGGGCCACTGGACCAAAGAACTGAGATCCCCTTGTGTGTTGTAACCAACAAATCCAGCAGTGTCTTTGTCCTTTTTTTAACTTTTGTTTGCATTTTTGCATTGCACGTATGATTATGTAACATAAGACAACTACTGTGGTAAAATACACCATGTTTACAATAGATGGATAAGAGACATAGTTATGACTATTAAATGGAATATTGAATTAACTGAGTCATTCCCTGTGCTTTTTGCGTGACTACATAAATTACTAACAAATTCATGTTTTCTGATAAGAAAATCTAAACTCAAGGTATACTTTCTTCTTTTTCTGGAGCCCATGGTCTTCATCAGTTCCCATGGAGATAGCTGTGGTTATATCATTGTCTCTGTTCAACAATGGTCTTAGAATAGCTTGAGCAAAGTCCATCTGCTGAGAAGGGCTGTGAAATGTTGAAAGCTCTAGAAAAAGCCAGTAAGCAGACCCTGAGTTAAGTTTTATTTTTCACATTATTGTCAAAATACTATTATTATATTTCATATATTTGAAAGAGATCAGGCACGAGATTAAAGTATGTAATGTAAGGCAGTTTTTAAGGCAAATTAATGCTAAAGTCATATTTTGTTTTACATTACAGCACAGCAGTGTTATCAAGGACGTAATAGAGAATGTAACTTGTTAGCCTATATTACCTCTCATTATGATAGCCTTCAAATACAGTGCTCCAACTGCCACCCAGGGTAAATGATATGTACACAGCAGAGCCTTCCTTATCTACATTCTGAAATGGAGGTCATTAAAGAAAATCTATATTTTCACAACTGAAATACATTTTTATCCAAACCAAATTCTCTTAACTATATATAATTTGCAGCTATATATATATATATATATATATATATATATATATATATATATACAGTGCCTTGCGAAAGTATTCGGCCCCCTTGAACGTTTCGACCTTTTGCCACATTTCAGGCCTCAAACATAAAGATATAAAACTGTAATTTTTTGTGAAGAATCAACAACAAGTGGGTCCCAATTATGAAGTGGAACGAAATTCATTGGCTATTTCAAACTTTTTAACAAATAAAAACTGGAAAAAGTGGGCGTGCAAAATTATTCAGCCCCTTTACTTTCAGTGCAGCAAACTCTCCAGAAGTTCAGTGAGGATCTCTGAATGATCCAATGTTGACCTAAATGACTAATCATGATAAATAAAACAAGCTGTATGTAATCAAGTCTCCGTATAAATGCACCTGCTCTGTGATAGTCTCAGAGGTCCGTGTAAAGCGCAGAGAGCATCATGAAGAACAAGGAACACACCAGGCAGGTCCGAGATACTGTTGTGGAGAAGTTTATAGCCGGATTTGGATACAAAAAGATTTCCCAAGCTTTAAACATCCCAAGGAGCACTGTGCAAGCGATAATATTGAAATGGAAGGAGTATCAGACCACTACAAATCTACGAAGACCCGGCCGTCCCTCTAAACTTTCAGCTCATACAATGAGAAGACTGATCAGAGATGCAGCCAAGAGGCCCATGATCACTCTGGATGAACTGCAGAGATCTACAGCTGAGGCGGGAGACTCTGTCCATAGGACAACAATCAGTCGTATACTGCACAAATATGGCCTTTATGGAAGAGTGGCAAGAAGAAAGCCATTTCTTAAAGATATCCATAAAAAGTGTCGTTTAAAGTTTGCCAAAAGCCACCTGGGAGACACACCAAACGTGGAAGAAGGTGCTGTGGTCAGATGAAACCAAAATCAAACTTTTTGGCAACAATGCAAAACGTTATGTTTGGCGTAAAAGCAACACAGCTCATCACCCTGAACACACCATCCCCACTGTCAAACATGGTGGTGGCAGCATCATGGTTTGGGCCTGCTTTTCTTCAGCAGGGACAGGGAAGATGGTTAAAATTGATGGGAAGATGGATGGAGCCAAATACAGGACCATTCTGGAAGAAAACCTGATGGAGTCTGCAAAAGACCTGAGACTGGGACGGAGATTTGTCTTCCAACAAGACAATGATCCAAAACATAAAGCAAAATCTACAATGGAATGGTTCACAAATAAACATATCCAGGAGTTAGAATGGCCAAGTCAAAGTCCAGACCTGAATCCCATCGAGAATCTGTGGAAAGAACTGAAAACTGCTGTTCACAAACGCTCTCCATCCAACCTCACTGAGCTCGAGCTGTTTTGCAAGGAGGAATGGGCAAAAATGTCAGTCTCTCGATGTGCAAAACTGATAGAGACATACCCCAAGCGACTTACAGCTGTAATCGCAGCAAAAGGTGGCGCTACAAAGTATTAACTTAAGGGGGCTGAATAATTTTGCACGCCCAATATTTCAGTTTTTTATTTGTTTAAAAGGTTTGAAATATCCAATAAATTTCGTTCCACTTCATGATTGTGTCCCACTTGTTGTTGATTCTTCACAAAAAATTACAGTTTTATATCTTAATGTTTGAGGCCTGAAATGTGGCAAAAGGTCGAAAAGTTCAAGGGGGCCGAATACTTTCGCAAGGCACTGTATGTATGTATGTATATATATATATATATATATATATATATATATATATATATATATATATATATATATATATATATATATATCTCAGCAAACTCAAAAGCTTACTGTGTTTTTCCCGTTTCTTATGAAGACAACTGGCTAAAGCCTTTAGTACAGGATATAATGAAAGTGATCCTCATTTAGCCTCATTCATAAATGTTTCTTACATTTAACTTGTGTTCTTGAGCAAAATGTCTACATAAAAAAACTGTGTGGAAATCATAACAATACACTACATCTTGATCTTGAACACAGGTATAGCTGATGATGAATAAACGCTGATGTTTTTGTAGGCTCCTTTTTTTTTTATAGCCTATGCACCGTTGATGAGACCGACATCCTGGAAATGAAAGGCCAGCTGGAAGAGGGGAGTGTAAACAATTTTAGGTGTGGTTAATACACAAAAACAGAAAACTATTGCAGCTGTGTGAGTTATTTTGCCTTGTTCCTTGTTTTAGAGGTGTTTAAGCCATTTGATTCACGATAGCCCAGAACATTGACCCAGCAGCTCTTTGCAGTGCAGTCTAATGTGAATTTAAAATCTGAATAAGATGTATTGCCAAGTACGTTTTTCAATGACAATGAACTTGCCTTGGTGTTTGGTGCATATTTAAACATATGAAAAGGAAATACATAAATAAAAAGCAAGTGCAACAGACAAGAACATACATTTAGATTGATAGTTTTAAATAACCCGCTGATGTCATCATCCAGACCAGCAGGTGTCGCTGGTGGGGACATCGGCCAGAAAAACCGCACTTCATCACCAGGAAGAGGAGGGCCGAGGGAAACGACGGTAGAGAAATTGTTGTGGATTGTCCACACAAGTGTTGAGAGTTTCTTTTGATATTCAGATAATCCAGCGAGTTACGAACCAACTACCACCAGAGGTACATTTATAGGAGGATTTAGCCTCGTCGTGCAAACGTTAGAGATGTCGGTCGTGCCTCCCAATCGCTCGACCACCGGATGGCCGCGCCGTGGTTCCGTTCAGTTTGAGAACAAATACATGAGCGGGCCTGCTAAACCGCTCACACTGGAGAGGACCATCAACCTGTGAGTTCATGTGGATCAGTAATAATGCAGCTGATATCACTTTCTAAATGTTAAGATAACGACCCACGGCAAAATCAATCTAAAGCTCAATTAGCTAACGTTAATTGTGTTTGATGCACACCGGCGAGAGCCAGGAGATGATGACCACTTCAGATATAACAATGTGTTTCACACAAAACGTCAGTGTCCATGATGTGGCCTCGTATTGGCATTGGATGTGGTTGCTTTCCAAGAAATTAGTCTAAAGTAGCAGTGGGAAATGTGAGACAAAATACCGTATGGGATGTTAAAATAATGGCCAAGCAGGTGTTTAGTTGGACACTTTCATTGTTTGTTTCACTCAATAGTCACATCATTTTAGAAAATTGTATCATTTCATTTTTAAATAGGGCTGCAACCAACGATTATTGATCATAGAACAGAACTTATCATTCAATTTATAACAATCTACACTTTCAGTTTCTCAAATGGGATTATATATTTCCTTGTCTGTTATATCAAACTAAGTATATTTGGCCTCTGGACTGTTGGTCGGGCCAAACAGGCAATTTAAATATAATAATATACCAAATGTGTGTTTGGGGAATTTGTGATTTTCATATTTACATTACATTGTACATAGACTCTTTGGGCTCTGGGAAATCGTGATGTGCAAATTTCACTATTTTCAGATGTATAGATTTAAAAAACAATCTCTTCATCCAAAAAAGTAACCAGTGGTTTAATCAATAATGAGAAAAAAAAGTTTGTTGCAGTTCTAATTAAAATTGTATTATTATAGTGTGTGTATATCTATCTATCTATCTATCTATCTATCTATCTCTATATCTCTATCTCACACCTTTACTGTGTATAACATACAGGTAGGAACCACACTAATGATCTCTGTTCATGCTTAATTACTTTTTATGTGTGCAATTATACTTCAGGTACCCTCTAACCAACTACACATTCGGCACCAAGGAGCCTCTGTATGAGAAGGACAGTTCAGTGGCTGCCCGGTTCCAGCGGATGCGGGAAGAGTTTGATAAAATGGGAATGCGGAGGACAGTGGAGGGTGTTCTCATTGTCCATGAACACAGGCTGCCTCATGTGTTACTGCTGCAGTTGGGCACCACTTTCTTCAAACTGTGAGTAGTTGATGTTGGAAGGCTCCTGTATGAAGCAGAAAGTGTTATTTACTGAACAGTCGTCTGACAGTTTGCTTCTCTCCTGCAGGCCCGGGGGAGAGTTGAGTCCTGGAGAAGATGAGGTGGAGGGTCTGAAACGTCTAATGACTGAGGTAGCTACATCACAGCACAGTTTAATGTTCTTTTTGCTGTGGTTATTGTGGAGTTTACGTATTTTAACTTTTGTTTTGATGTTAGATCCTCGGACGGCAAGACGGCGTGAAACAGGACTGGGTGATTGACGACTGTATCGGCAACTGGTGGCGCCCCAACTTTGAGCCTCCACAGGTTAGTACGCACGGATGACAATTAAGTTTTGAGGAGTTAATTACCTTAAGGAACATTTTTAATAGATCATGTTATTTATAACATTTAAATTGTAAGCAGAGTGTATCATTAACAGATCAGTACTGAAAAGTTTTTAGCAGCCTCTGAACAGCATCTGTTGTCCCTACGTGTGCAAGCCACTGTGGTTTAAAATGTTTTTTTTTATGAATATGCAATGATTTTGAGATTTGTATATGATTTTGAGACTTAAACATACTTAACACCTTAATACCTAACAATATTACTAATGTGAGGTATATGTAAAATTCTCAAAGATGGGGGGCGGAATAATTTTGTTGTTGTGTCTGACAAGTAGTGTAATTTCATTCTCCGACTCTCCACTCGGTGTTGCCCGTTTTTTACTTGTAGAGTTAGTGTACAGTAGAAATTAGTGCAGCACATTAGTTACTGATGACAACTTAGTGCAAATGGCTGCCGGTTTCTGCTTCATAAATACAGAATAAAACGTGAAAATGCACTCTGAATCCCAGGCTGAATTCTCTGTTGTCAATCAGCGCAGATGTAGTTTATATCTGTGTGAACTGATCTAAAGTTGTTTGTCTTGCAGTATCCGTATATTCCAGCCCACATCACCAAACCTAAGGAGCACAAGAAGCTATTCTTGGTTCAGTTGCAGGAAAAAGGTCAGTATATCAAAATGTAACTTGTGAAATGATTGGATTCCAGCAGTAGAGAATAAATGGTAGACAGAGGTATAAATGAAAGGAGAGGACACGCATGTAAGAACTTCCATAGTATCATTGCTTCTTGTTTGGAAACCTGTGATTCATGTTTCCACAGCGCTGTTTGCTGTCCCCAAGAACTATAAACTGGTGGCAGCACCATTGTTTGAACTGTATGACAACGCTCCTGGATATGGACCAATCATTTCCAGTCTACCACAGCTATTGAGCAGGTATTGTTTATGTCATTGTGTAAGCAGCGGAAATTGAACTGAAACACCTGTTTTTTTGTTTTTTTTTCTGTTGACTGTCACTGGCTAAATTAAAAATTGAAGGGCTGGAATCAAATATCATTACATGAATTGTCTGTAACAAGGATCTGTTATGTTCAATTGCTGACAAAACCTGTATCTGTAACTTTTCTAATTGTAACATAATAAACATTTTATCAACACCCGTTAACACAGTGAAAGCACAATGAATATAGAGACTACTTAAGAGCGTTTTCAGATAGTGTCCATCCTTCTGAGGTGTCTGAGGACAACACTGAAGACTGCACCACAGCTTATTTATACCAACCAAGAGGCAAAAGGAGACGTATACCTGTACACACAGTATTTGCAGATAAAGATTTGTCACTTTTATTCAAGTTGCTCAGCCCTCTGATGCACCAGTCACACATTCAGGTGTGCAGGGATTTTTTTTATTTTGTATTTGACTTTAAATTTGCTCAAAAGGGTTTACTGTATTACAAAGAGATTAATCAATATTGCAAGTGATGGTGCTTAAGTAACTCCTCAGAGCAGGAAATGACACCAGCAAAACTCCTGCATGAACTCTAAAACTTAAAGGTGCCCTGTGGAGTTTTCTTGTATGTTTACATTAAGTGGTACTCTCCAAACTCATTGTGTATCCTTGAGATCAAACAAATGTGGTGAATGCATAGCCTTTGTCATTAAACATTTGCAAAGCAGATTTTTATTTTTTTTTCTGAGTATTTTAAAATCTGGTATTGTTTACTTGCTAGTATTTGTCTTCTTGCCTGCCTTTGTTGGCATATTGTTATGGCCCACTCAAAAACAAAACTGCTTAAAAACTCCAGAGGTTTCCTTTTAATAGAAACAAATTTGGAAAAGACAAAAAAATTGCAGTGCCCTTATTGTGAAAATCAACTTAAAATTATAATAATAAATAACAATATAATAATTATCTTTTTATAGGTTCAACTTCATTTACAACTAACTTGAGTGAACAGAAGTACGTCTCGCTGTCTCTGTGAGTGCAGTCCTGTGTGAGTGAAGATGAGAGACAATGTGGAGAAAAAAAATACTTCTCATCTTTTTAGCTCAACTTTCACAAAGGAAAAGCTTGTCATGTCAGGTATATTGACAGTTCACAAGGGTGTTTATACTGTTAGAAGAAGAAAATGAAAATGTCATGCGTCTGTTTTTTTGTTTTTTTTTATCTTGAGAAACTGCTAGTTTGTGTAGTACTCAAGTCTGTCTATTCCAGTGTGGTTATAATCTGATTTTATGTCCTCTGAGGAGGCTAATGTTGGATTAAACAAACTGTCATTGAGTTTTCCTGTTTTAACCTGTAACAATGCTGTGCTCATTTTTTCTTTTTAATAAAACAGTCTTTTGAGTATGTTTTTATACAATTTGAAGAGCAAGTGAGTTGTTATTGTTTCTGTTTACCTGTCACTTAATTCCAGACTGAGATGAAGCCACTACTGTATTAAATTGCTCAACAGTTACAACAGAAAGTACTGTGATGACAAAACAATCAAATGCTGTTGTTTTATATGTTCCCTTATTTGGTGGGTTGTTGTACACTTGCCAAAAAGGCAGTGATCTTGTCCCAATCCGCTATATACATGGGTATCAACTATCCAGTCTATACACATCAATTGAATGTGAAAACCAAAATATTTAAGCACGAGTCACTACTGGAACTCATGAGGCTGAAATAAGATAAGTGAGTGTGGTACAGAAAAATTGGTCACTTTCAGTGTGTAACTTGACTGACTTTGCCCTGAAGTTGACCTTTTAGGCAGACAAGTACCACCCCAATGAGCTTAAATCACTTGTTCATGTCTAGGGTTAAAGTTAGATATGTGCTGTGTTACAACCAGGTACTAAGTACTAATTCTAAGATAGTTTGAGTACATTCACATTGGAAAAATTATAGTGGCGGTGTGCGTATTTCACAGATTATTCACTCACTCCATAACCACAACACAATTAATTTTCATTTCATAATTAGGTTGATAGGACTTTTCTTTTTTTTTGCCGACTTTTGAATGTATTCTGCATGATATTATAATAATTTATCCATTCTCTAAACCGCTTATTCTGTTTAGGTCATCCCAGCAAACACTGGGCAGCATTGTTTTACTGTATGTAATGTAAGAGTCTAATCAAATGAAAACAAATCATAATCATGCCTAATGGAACATTGTTCTTGACTGTTTTTAAATATGTTTTGTTTTGAACTTTGTGAATCTGCAATGCTGCAGGCTTTGATTGTGGGACTGTGAGTATGCACAGTATAGTATAGAATGGAGTGGTTTGGTTGTCTTGCAGCAAGGTGAAATATCTGACACTGAACTGAACACAAGAAACCATAAAAAGTTAAAGGTTCAATAATGCTGTGGTTAAAATGGCAATCTCTGAAGTATATCCTGTATTATATCGTATATATTTTAGGAAAGTCTGCATTTCATTTTTAAATGCTACCACGCTAGATTCCACTCAAGAATATTCTCACATTTAAACATGACAAAAATAATATATTTTTTCATGAGAACCAGTATTCTCCAAAAAGCAATCCAAATCTAAAATTTTATGTGTAAAATGTGCAAAAATATCATATTAGAAGTAAATCAGGTGTGGTAACAAAATATTACACTAAAAGAATAGAAGATCGGTGGTCTCTCTCACTACATCTGTATTGGAAAAACATTTTCCTAAACAATATTGTAGGTGTCAAAGATAAGGACAAATTATATATTTGATCATTTCCCACCACTGACCACCTTCCCTTCTTTCCTCCATCTTTCCTGCCTTCCATCTCCATACTGCCCCTCCCTCCTTTTATTTTTTTTTTAATCATGATAAACATTTAACAAAGTATTTTCTCCTTCCACTCCCTACCATCTCACTCCTATCCTCCATTTCCTTCCTCTTCCTTTCCTTCTTCTTTTCCACATTACTCCTTCCTTTCTCTTTCCTCCACTTCTTCCAGTGCCTCCTTTCTTTTCCTCTTCATTTTATTCCACGTTCCTTCCTTCCTATTTGCTGTCTCAGACCAGATGTTAAAGAGAAAATATATATTAGAGGCTATAATGGCGTCCAAACGACAACCGGATGAGAGTGTGAAAACAGACAAGAAGAAGAAGAAGAAGAAGAAGACGACTTGTGAAGAAACAGCTGAACTTTGTTCAGTTGTGGGAAAGCTAATTGAGACTGTGTGAGGCGTGGGGCCAAAGCAGTCCCTGCAAGACGGGTTGAAACCAGAAAAATAACGACTTTTAATGTAGCATTCTGAAACCAGATGGTTAACTGACAGTCAGGTGAAAATGGAATGAGCTCTGCTACATCCTTCTATACTGCTTCCTTCTACCTCCTTTCCTCACTGTTTCTCCATTTGCTCTTTCTTCTCTCTTTCCTTTTCAGCAAACGAATATGCGTGAAGCAGATGGCCCAGTAATGCCAAAACCTGGCTGATTACTTTCTGCCACGCCATTTCTAGTATTTCTTTGTCCTTCCTGGTCATTATTTATTTTCTTGTGTGTGTTCTTTTCTCCATTGGCTGTGTTGGGTTTCCTATGTCCACGGATCCTTCCTAGTTTGAAGCCTGTGTCTCTCTCTCTCTGAGGCCAAGATCTCTGTGACTAGAAGCAGAAGGGGAGGTAACCTTAACCATATACCTCTCAGAGAAGATTCGTGGCCCCTCTTTTTTTTCCCCAGAGCAAGAACCCAGGGCTCGGTTTCTCCCATTTCTAGCCTGGGCCATAGGCGAAGGGCCTTTTTTCCTTTTTTGCTTTCCTTCCTACTATTTTGTGTCTTCTGTGTCTCGTTCCTTGTCCATTCTGCACAAAAATACAATTCTATATCTATCATATATTATGTGTGGGGATTTTCAAGAAAAATTTTTAATTTGTTTGTGGTAAGTAACAGGGGTGTCTGTGTCTTGGGATCTGTGTCTCATTGATTTCGCATTACGAAACCCCGGAAGGCGTAAGGCGGAAACCCAGTGGTGAACTTGCATTTGTATTATCCATGCGTATAGGTGTCATGGCCTTTAAATCAAACCTTCTAATATGTCTAAAGACCGGAGTTAAGCATAATTGTTTTTCCCATTTTATTTGATTTCAAGGTTCATCTACCCCGCCACGGCTCTTACTTTTCCTCTGTGTCCTCTGTGTGCCTTATGTGTCCTTCTGTCTCCTGTGTCTGTCTTCTATTTTTTCTCCACATGTGCTGTTGTGTCTCACTCAGTGGCTGTCCTCTTCTCTGTCCCCGTCGTGCTTAAGCCAACTGCAAAACAGAAATTCGATTGCCCAACCCTCACTTGCTCTGTGTGTCTCTGTTTGTGTGTGCAATCTGGGGTTGACACCTCCCTTTCCCTCACTACAACACTCAAAACTTCCTCCTTAGCGAGACCTTAGTGGAGGGAACCTCAAAAACTGCTGGAGACTCAACTCTAAGAAGCAGCGTCTCAAATTTACGATTGTCTCTCCGGCTGACCTCATTTATCCTTTGTTGTGTGTCTGTGCTCTTTTTGTTGTTGTTCCACACTCGGCTCACTGAGGAAGAACAGAGCCACATATCGCAGGACTGAGGTAAAAAATAATGGAGTGTTCTTCCCATTGTTACTCATGTATGATTGACTATAATATATGTAATAATATGTTATATATATATATATGTGTAATATGTATATATATTGTATATATATATTAATGTATCAACCAATATTGACATATATATATATAGTAACAACATATATATGTGTATATATGATATATATGGCTCTTAATGACAATAATGACAATATTGTATATATGTGTATATATGTATATTTAATAATAATGTAGCAACATATATATGGCATGTATGTAATATTATTATGTACTATGTATGTAATAACGTAACATATGTATGGCAATAACAACTTTCTTTTATATCATTTTTTATTTTTTTTTTGCTTTGTTATGTGTTTTTGTGTTTTTGTTTTTTTTTTTGTCTGTGCTGTGTGTATGTATATATATATGTAATAATATGTAATAATATATATAATATTATGCTCTTTCTTCTGTGTGTCTGTTTTATTTGTGTCGCTGTGTGTCTCTGTGTGCTGTGTGTGTCTTCCTGCCTCTCTGTCTCTCTGTGTCTCTCTGTCTCTCTGTCTCTCTCTCTCTCTGTCAAATATATATATTTGTGTGTGTGTGATGTTGTGTGTGTTTTTCCTCTCTCCCTGCTGTCTGTCTCTCTCTCTCTGTCTTGTCTCTGTGTCTCTCTGTCTCTCTCTGTCTCTCTCTCTCTCTCTCTCTCTGCGTGCCATATTTTGTTTTGTGTGCTCAAGCAATACACTTGTTTTGTTTTGCTCTTGGGAAAAGTCCCCTGTGTCTCTCTCTGTCTGTCTCTCTCTCTCTGTCTCTGCTGTATATGTGTATGTGTGTGTGTATGTGTGTGTGTATGTGTGATGATATATGTGTGTATGTATGTATGTGTGTTATATGTCCTGTATGTGTATATGTATATGTGTGTGTGTTGTATGTGTATATGTGTATATGATTGTATGTGTATGTATATGTGTATATATATGTGTATATATGTGTATATATGTGTATATATATGTGTGTATATGTGTATATATGTGTATATGTGTATATATATGTGTATATGTATGTATATGTATATATGTGTATATGATTTATGTTTCATATGTATATATATATATGTGTGCTATATATATATATGATATGGTATATATATATATATATATATATATATGTGTTATATATCTGTATATATATATATATAGTGTGCTATATATATATGTATATCACTCACTATCCTCTCATATATATATATGTATGTATATATATATATATGTATGTATATATATATATATGTATGTGTATATATATATGTATGTATATATATATATATATATATATATATATATATGTATATATATATATATATATATATATGTATGTATGTGTATATATGTGTGTATATATATATATATGTATGTATGTATATATGTATGTTGGTATGAGTTTTTTGTGGCAGAGTCTGAGTAAATTATGATCATAATGGTTGGTCTCAGCATGAGCTACAAGTGGAATAAAAGTGCTTTGAAGAGAGAGAGCTCATTCTGTCAGGTGGAATCAAAAGCTAACAAACTTGTTTTGATGCAATTTTTAATACAGATCGTCTGTTCTGATAGACATCACATTGACTCAATTAATCAATCAAACTTTTACACACAATTTTACACACTCATCGGAAGCAAGTTGGCGTCTTATTGTCTTGGTTAAGAGAGTAGAGACGGTATTAAACCACCAAACAAACAATAAATGGCCAATTAAAGAGAGAGTTTGGATCTTTTTAAGGAGGGTTGTTTGAGGTACCTATCCATAGTCAGTATATTACCCAGTAGATGGCGGTTGGCACGCCCCCAGTGTGGTGAAGCAGGCAGGATTACTGACATGGAAGCAAAGCAATGTACTGCTGTGTCTGGGGCCCACACACCAAAACATATTTTAGTCACCTAAAATATATATTTATATTTTCACTGCTTAACCTTGCCGTCAGACAGCTCTTTTCATATCTAAAAATCAACAGGGCAAATTATGTATTTGTCATCATACATTCTTTAACTTAGCAGCATAGGAATTACATGGCTGAAATGCTGAAGTTGGCCCAGTGGTAGTGAGGCATGTTGAGGGTTATTTATCAGCTCCACCAGGTGGAGCCAGAGATCACATCTGCCTACTAATTAGTACATTTCCTTCATTTAGTGCTGTTGATTCTGTTAGCATTAACAAGTGGCATGATGTACAGTGAACACAATGGAAAATGGGCTCAGCTGCAGTTGCTCACAGGGGGATCCTTGTTAAGCAGAAGGACTGTTTGTTATTCAGTCTGGTGGTTCCAGTGCTGAACTTTGCAGTGAACACAAGGGTAGCGCACTATATGTTATTACAGCTGTGTAAATGTTGGGGCTTTCAAAAAATGACTAGAAACAAAGATATTTTTGTAGAGTTATGGAGCAGTAGTAGCCGCCAAACCTGCCAAGAGGTTCAGTGTTTGAACCAAGTCCAAGAAAAAAATAAGATTTCAGTGTATAAATCAAGATGGATATGAGCTGGGTGTCAAGTCTGAATCCAAGACAACACCTTTGAGACTCAAACAATACCAGGTAGCAAAAAAATAATAAGCAATCCTTTCCTTTTATTTTGAAATAATGTGCATTTGTTTCATTACAATTATGACAAGCTGTGTTTACAGTGAGAGACTGCAACATATAATTTCTTCTAAATACGTATTTGTTGTTATACATATTGCTACACCTACTAAGGAAATACAGCCCTGAGGAATAACTACCATAATTAAATACACAATAACGGCCTCCTCTTGTGATCATCTATTATTTATGCCACAACAAAATGTCACGGTAGGATTGAGCAGTTGAACAATCTGTCTATGTGGCGAGGCTTTCAAAATGTCTCATTAAATACAAGGTTAAAGGTTCATCCACATTGTCAATACAAAACAGGATTGCACCATAAAATGTAAATGTATACTGTATATATATTTCCATGTGTCACTGTTTTCAGGGCAGCACTGTTTGGGCGTTTCCGGTCCTGGCTCGGGGAAGTGTTGGGGGTTGAACTGGAGCCCACTGTGGATATTTCTTGTGCAAAATATGAATACACAGGTGAGCTTGTTTTTAAAATCATGCAGAAAGGGCTGTTTTACGTTTAGGCTGTTTGATCAGATTATTGGTGAGTTGACGTGAATGTTCCTTTTTTCTGTATGTAATGTTCTCTCTTCCTTATTAGATGTTCTTTTGTGTCATGATGATGAATTGGAGGGGAGGCGCGTTGCTTTCATCCTGTATCTCGTGCCTCCGTGGCAGAGCAGCGACGGGGGAACCCTCGATCTTTACACAACAGACAGTGAGTGCCTCATTTTGTGTGTATTTCTGTGCTTTCAGATAACAGAAGCGTATAAGTGTATAATTTCCATCTTTGTCATCAGGTAATTTCCAACCGCAGAGTATAGTGAAGTCGCTCATACCCTCTTTGAACACGCTCGTCCTCTTTGAAGTTTCTCCAGTCTCCTTTCACCAAGTAAGAATAACCGTTCCTGCCTGTTTTTCATCACTGTTTCACCCAAGAAGCAGCTGTGATTGCACATTGATTGTAGATCGATAACATGTGTTGTTTGTCCAGGTGTCAGAGGTTTTGACACAGGACAAGTGTCGTCTGTCTCTGAGCGGCTGGTTTCACGGGCCGTCTTTGGAGCGTCCTCGTCGCCACATAGAGCCCCCCGTCCCACGGAGCCCACACTTACCGAGAGATGTGAGTTTGGTCAAACATGCACACTATATTTATAGAAATAGTTTTAGGAAATACACTCAGTTGCTTTCCAGCCTTTCTTTCTTTAGATGAGAGGATCAATATCTTGTGTTTTTATGGCAAATATGAAGCTACAGCTGGTTAGCTTAGCTAAGCTTAGCTTAGCATAAGGACTGGAAACAGGGGGAGACAGCTAGCCTGGCTCTGTCCAAAGGTAACAGAATCCACCTACCACCCTAAATCTCAATAATAACAACACAGTAACACGTTACATCAAGTTTGTCTTAAGGGTAAAGACAGCATGTTTCAGATTTACTTCAGACTATTTCCTGGCTGTGAGCAGTGACTTCCTGAATAGGAGCAAAGCTAATTCGTGAGCTTAGAATTATAAGGTTCTATCTCCGTTTAGGGTAGTTCTGAGATATTGAGCATCAAAGTTTTTACATCAAAACTGTATGTAGTATAATATACTATTAATAACTAACAATATATATATATATATATATTTTTTTTTTTTAGATTTGTTTTTATTAACAGAAGTTCTTACAAGATATTAAAGGTGTGTAGTAAGGATCTACAATTTGATACATTGAAGGTTGTATTTCACAAAAGGAAATGCACACAAATGTGTAACCTTACAGATACACCGTACAAGGATAATGATTTTCAATTTTTGAACATCAGAAAATAAAACAAGAGAAAGGAAAAAGGCTAAGTAAATAAAATCAATACAAAACAAAAGCACAAATATTACACAAACTTTCCCCTTCCCTTGTATGGTTCTCAATTTCCTTTCAATTATATATCTAAACAATCTATGTACAGTTTAAGTACCTACACCCATCTGTGTATATACATATCTATTGTATATAAATCTACACACTACTTACAACAAATGCATCAATGAGGAAGTCATACCAGATAAACATGCAGAGGGCTAATTCGAAGGCGGTCCAGGAGGGCTCATACTAGCGTGGTCAGCCAAGTCCAGAGAAGGCAGAATGTCTGTGAAGGGGCCCTAGATTTCTCTAAAGGTTGCATGTTTCCCTCTCACATTATATAATATCTTTTCGGGTGTGCAGTAAGACACAAGCTCATTAATCCAATGTCTTACTGATGGTGAATTTTCAGATTTCCAGTTAATCAGAATACATTTTTTTACTGCAGTGCTCGCAAATAAGATAAAGTATTTCTTGTAGTAGTTCACATTAATAGAGCTTGTGTCCCCCAGGATCCAAAGTTTTGGATCCTGTTCAATTTGACTTCCTATTATCCTTGAGGTTAATTCAATGACACGTTTCCAAAATTGTTCTATCATTGGGCAACTCCATAGCATGTGTATAAGATCACCATCGGTCACTTTACATCTCTGACATTTGGAGGAAATGTTGCTGTCAATTTTATGTAACCTGCAAGGGGTGTAGTATGTCCTATGGAATATATTAAATTGAATTTGTCTGTGTTTCGTGGAGGTTAGCACAGTCTGTGCTTGTTCCAGTAGATGATGCTATATGTACCTTTTGCCTCCTCATAAATACAGCCTAGGTCTTTTTCCCATTTCCCCTTTGTAGATGTTTTATCATAAACCGGTAACTTTCCATTGATTATACCATATATAGAAGATATTATTCCTTTTGTTGAACCATGTAATTTGTTACATAGGTGGGTTTCAAGAGGAGTTTCTTGTGGCATATATGGGAATGTTTCTTTGGATTTCTCCTTAACCCAGTCTCTGATTTGTAGAAATTTAAAGAAACTGTCTTTGGGAAGATTGAATTTTTCATTTAGTTGTTGGAAGTTAGCAAATGTATCGTTAATGTACAAGTCAGCAACTGTCTGGACTCCTCTTTCCCTCCACCCCCGCAACACTGAGTCAGCTATGTGGTGTGAGAGGTTGGGATTACCCCACAAAGGTGAATTTCTAAAAAAATAAATATTTGTGTCGAGAAGTGAGTGAGATTCTTGCCAAGCAGCAAATGTGTTCAGTATTATTGAGTTGTTTGTGAGTGTGGCTAAACATTTTTTTGTGCCTATGAATGGAATATCCTTTAACGGAATAGATTTCATCTCATGTTGTTCTATTGGGACCCATCTAACCTCACTGTTCTCTGCATGCAGCCAGATCCAAATCGATCTGTACTGAGACGCAAGATAATAATTCCTAAAATTTGGTAAGTTGAGTCCTCCCCTTGAATATGGAGCCTGTAGAGAGAGGAGTTTGACCCTAGGGTTTTTTCTTCTTCTTTTTTCTTCTTTTCTGAAGAAACTCATGGGAACATTCATCGGGAGACATTGAAATAGGTAAATAAACTTAGGCAAAATGTTCATTTTGATAGTGTTGATTCTGCCTATGAGAGACAGTGGAAGATCAATCCATCTTTGGAGGTTAAGCTTGGTTTGTTCCAATAGTTTTATATAGTTCTGTTTAAATATATGCTCATCCGATTTACCAATTTGTATACCCAAATATTTAAAACCAATGGTGCACCATTTTAATGGGTCAGTGAGAGCTCTAATATTATTGTCCTGTATATTTAGTGGTAAGATCTCGCTTTTAGTGTAATTTAATGTATATCCTGAGACTGCACTATATTCTTTGAGGCATTTCAATAGAGGAGGGATTGATGTTTGCGGATCAGTTATATATAATAAGAGGTCATCTGCATACAGAGAAAGTTTATGTTCATTTGAGCCAAATTTAATTCCTGCTATGGAGGTGTTAGAACGGATGGCAATGGCTAATGGTTCAATTGCAAGCGCAAAGAGCAGGGGGGAGCTTGGACAGCCTTGCCTGCACCCTCTGGATAATGAGAAAGTGTTAGATAGAATGTCATTTGTTAAAATATTAGCTTTGGGAGCATTTAAAAGTGTTTTAACAAATTTAGTGAATTTCTCTCCAAATCCCATAGCCTTTAGAGTCTGGAATAGAAAGCTTGGTTCAATTCTGTCAAATGCTTTGTTTGCATCCATAGACATTATTAGCATAGGATTTAAATTTTTTTGTGCGGTGTTCAGTATGTGGAGCAGTCGCCGGTCTTTAACGAAACCCGTTTGGTCAGCGTGTATTATCTTAGGTATAACATCTTCCAGTCTGAGAGCAATTAGTTTGGATAGTATTTTATAATCTGCATTTAAGAGGCTGAGGGGTCTGTATGAGTCACATTTCTGTTTGTCCTTGCCCGGTTTTGGAAGCAGTGTGATTGTTGCGATTTCCAATGAATCTGGTAATTCTTTATTTTCTAGAGCTTCTTTAATCATGTTCGTGAGTGGAGTTAATAGTTTTTTTGAAAAGGCCTTATAATACTCGACAGGGAAGCCATCTGGCCCGGGAGTCTTGTTATTTTGTAAAGAATTAATGGCATGGAGTACCTCCATTTCTGATATATCTGCATCAAGCAGATCTCTATCCTCATCTTGTAATTTGGGGAGGGTTATTCTATCCATGAACCTTTTTGCTCCAATATTATCAGCATCTTGCCCAGTTTTGTATACATTTTCATAGAATTGTTTGAATCCTGCATTAATGGATGATGAATTATCAAGGAGTCTGCCGTCCTCTGCTAATATTGAGTGTACGAATTTATCAGATGTTTCCTTTTTAATTTGCCAGGCCAAGAGTTTACTTGTTTTGTTCCCGAACTCATAATAGTGATATCTAGTTCTGGCCATAGCTGCTTCCTCTTTGCTGGTACATAGATTACTATATTGCATCCTTGTTCTTGTTAGTGTGTTAAGGTGTTCTTCCTTCTTGGTGGAAATGTATTCCTGCTCCTGCTTTTTAATCTCTCTTTCCAATTTGGTTAGTCTCTCTCTAATTTGTTTTACCTTGTGAGCACTGTATGATAAAATTTGACCTCTCATATAGGCTTTAAGAGCTTCCCAAATGTTGGCATGTGAGGAGGAATTTGAATTGGCGTCAAGAAATATTTCAATATTGGTAGTCATATATGAAATAAACTCAGGGTCTTTCAACATGTAATTTTTAAATCTCCACCTGCAGGTTGTGGGCTGTGGAGTATCAACCAACCAGGAGAGTTTGATGGGATCAAATGATGATCTGAGAAGGTAGCTGCTAGATAGGAGCATTCGATCACTGTGGCTATCATACCTAGTGGCACCAGGAACAAGTCAATTCTAGAGTGTGTATTATGGGTAGGTGAAAAGAAAGAGAAATCCCTCTGGTTTGGATAAAGATTTCGCCACACGTCAATTATGCCTATGTCTTTCATACCTTGTTTTAGTGCTGTTGCCGCCTTTGATAGTGAAAATGTTTTTGGTAATGATCGTTCCAAAAGTGGGTTTAATACCAACAACACATTGACCCCCAATTGTAGCCAGTTTCATAATCAGATTGTTAAAGAACAACGGGTCATCGTAATTGGTCCCATATATATATTCACTAAGGATATCTTGTTCCTATTTATTTCACAATCTACAAGCAAAAATCTGTCATTTTTATCCTTTTCAACTGAATTTAATTTAAAGTTCAGGCGTTTATTAATGAGCAAGGCAACACCTCTTGCTTTCGAGGAGTAGGAAGAATAGAAAACATTACCCACCCAGTCTCTGCGCAGTTTTAAATGTTCATAGTCAGTGAGGTGGGTCTCTTGGATAAAGGCAATGTCTGCATTTTGCCTCTTTAAATATGTCAACATTTTCTTCCTCTTAATTGGTGAGTTGACCCCTCTTATATTCCATGATATACATGTTAATTTACCCATAATATAGTTTCTTCATAGAGACGTCTCAGAAGGATAAGTGTCATTCTATTCGGCTCTGTGGGTGTCTGGATACATTCCTGTGTTGATTTTAGAGGTAGTAAAATAACGAACATGGGTGTAATGATAAGACTGAATCTGAACCTGGAAGTAATATGGGTATGTGTGTAAATTGAAGTTCGAATTTTAGTGAGAAACCATACGTAACCCCAAAACATTAAAGTAAAAACCTGCCTAGTAAAGCCCCTGTAACAAAAACACATTAGGTAGGTAACTCTCTTAAACAACAGTGGTGGCTCCAGCAACTGCTAATAATTAAAAACTGGCCACTCATAACAGTTAGAAAAAGTTTGCAATTTCACAATATTATTGATAAGGCAGAACTATGTAAGACATAGAAAAGTTAGTTAAATGAGGTGCGATCCCATTCTACCATTATTGTGGTATTAACCACAACATCACGTGCATTAGTCTGCACGCAGGATCTACAGCTTATCATCTGCCATGGTCCCACTTATTTTGAACATTTGAAAATAGAAGGGTTTGGCTATCATGTCGTAGCTTGAATCACAACCCTTCTCATCAGTGTCTATAACGCTGGGCTGTGCACTTTAGTCACTCTGGTTAGCTTTATTCTACTCACTTGGAAACTCTTTCAAAAAGTGTTGGTCTTCGGCTGGAGTGGAGAAAAACTTGACTGTTCCCAGATGTTTGATGCGAAGTTGGGCTGGGAAGATCAGCGCGTATTCCATCTCCTTCTCTCGCAGTATCCTCTTCACATCACGGAACTCGTCTCTCCTACGCTGCAGGTCTGCACTGTAATCTGGATAGAACGATATCCTTTTGTTGTCGTATGTCATCTCTCCTTTACTTCTGGCCAGACGAAGGGCTTTTTCTTTGTCTCTGAAGTTCAGGAATTTGGCAATGAGGGGCCGCGGTCTGTCAGACTTCTTCCCGATGCGGTGTGCTCTTTCCAGGATGACAGGTGAGGGGAAGTTATCCTTACCCAGGATTTGAGGTATAAGCTTTTCCAAAAATCCTACAGTATCACGACCCTCTGCTTGTTCCGGCACATTTATTATCCTAATGTTAGACCTCCTGCTGCGGTTTTCTAAGTCGTCAATTTTGTCTTTGAGGTGCGTTATCAGTTTCTCCATTTCGCCAACACGGTCGCGCGTGTCTTTGATATTGTCTTCATTTGTACTCACTCGTGTCTGTATCTCCTCAACCTGTTCCGCCAGCGTAGAGAGCGAGGACTCGATTTTCGTTAATGTTGTTTGTATGTCGGCTGTTTTCTGGTCAATATGTTTTGTGAGGTCGTCTTTGGTCTCTTGGATAGCATCGAGAAGTTTGCTGAAGGATGTTTCCTTTTCCCCGTCCGCCATGTTTCTTGTGGTTACAGTGTGCAGGTGTCGCGAAGTTTGAGTTGTAGTTTTCTTTCGCTTTTTATGTCGAAAATTGTAGCTTGCCATATAAAAGTGTTCTTAATGGCTTTGCCTCTTGCAAATAAATTAAAGTGATGGGGGGTTAAATCAGGATAAAGGCAGAAGCTAGGTACCACCACCGAGAGCTCACGAACACACGTCTGCACTCCTCCGCTGCATCCGGTGACTCTCACCACAACATTTTTTTTTTTACAAAAATAACACCACACAGGCATTAATAAACACCGAATGCATCAGATTATGTCAAAAACTCAATTTCGACCAAAAGTGGAGATAGAACCTTATAATTCTAAGCTCACAAATTGTCTCCTGGCTCCAACCTCATATTTAAAAGACAGACAGTGGTATCAATCTTCTCATCGGACTCTCAGCAAGAAAGTAAATAAGTGCATTTCCCAAAATGTCAAAACTTTTCCTTTAACGGACAGACTACTGACATGTTTTTTGTTTTTTTGTGTTCATGACAGGAAACATTGCTGCTGGAGTGGGTCAATCCAGTGTACCTGGACATCTCCTACCAAGAGCAGATTCAGGAGGAGTTTGAGGACAGCTCTGAAATTCAGCTCAAAGATTTTCTCAAGGTAACTTCTTACTTGTTTTTTTTCTGCCTTGTATGTGTCCCCTTGTTTCTTTCAGCTGAATATGTGTCTGTCCTCAGGAGGAGAAGTTCATGGAGGTGAGGGAAGCACTGCGACTCACTCAGATTCAGTGGACGAGGAGAGGTCCGCCTAATAAGAGGTAGGACATGTTTCATAGATCATTTAAGAGCATATTTAAGACTGTGATTATAGGCGCTTTATTTATGTCCATTTAGATGCTATGAAGCAGCCTCTCTGGATACCCTACCTCAGTGTGTGAGTGCATGTTGGGAGCTGCTTCGTTCAGAGGCTTTCTTCCTGCTTCTCTCCAACTTCACCGGCCTTCGATTGCACTACCTGTGTCCTGCTGATGATGACAATGACAGTAAAGACGAGGAGAAAGAGGACGTACTCGACGGAAAGGCGATGGGGTCTTCGACCGAATCACCATCAGCAAATACGAGCAGAGAGAAAGGTGTGTGTGTGTGTGTGTGTCAGTGTGAGTGGGTTTCTTCAGCTATGAGTCTTTACAACTGTTTATATGTTTTACCTTTGTTTGCTTTAGAGCCAAGCACACCTGTGTGTTGTGGTGAACTGCGTCGATGGTCTCATGGCGACTACACTCTGTTGCATGATGCAGAAGCAGCGCGGGCAGAGTACGCTCTGGACCTTGTTTTACCTTTTTGCGGTGCGGGTGAGTCCACACACATGCACGTATACAGGAAAGACAAATCAGTCAATCCTGTGACCTTTACAAAACTTTCTTTCATAGACTGGCAGTCAGAGTTTGGGGGCTTCACGTGTTACGTTGCTAATGAAGAGGATGAGGAGGTGAGTGTTGATTACAGTATGAAGTGTAATTGTACATGTGTGGGCAATACTTTTATCATTGCTTTGGTTTCCTCTTCATCACAGCTCCTGACAGTGTATCCAGAGGATAATTCCCTCGCCCTTGTCTACAGAGACAAAGAAACCCTCAAATTTGTCAAACATGTCAACCACAAAAGCTCCTCTGGTTCTGCTAACAGTTTTTATGACTTCTCTTTTGTGTACTATGAATAAATAAATAAATATTATATATATATATATATATATATATATATATATATATCTTGTGGGTTGACATCTTTCTTTCTTCTTCTTAAGGTTTTTTTTTCTTAAGGCAACTGCCCTGTTCCTTGGGAGCTATTTGGGATTCATTGTTTTGCTCAAGAACTATTTGAGGTGTCTTTTTGACAGAATGAGCTGGGGATTGAACTGCCAAGCCTTTTGATTACTGGACCAGCACCAGTTCCTGGAAAACAGAAACTGTTTCATTTAGTTAAGTTTTAATAGATATTGTTCAGGCATACCCATTTGCAAATTATCAGTCTCCTAAAAGTCTGCTAGCTACTTTTAGTGCATCTTCATTTCATGAAAATTACATTTTGAAGATTTTGGTTGAATTTGCACTGCTGCTGTTATTGCAGTTAACTTCAACCAAGTGTGTGAAAACCATAAGTGAGCATAGATGGGATGACACAGCTCAGTCCCAGCTCTTGTCTTAAACTAAATCATTAAACATTACAGTTTATCTGCTATTACCTTGGTCAGTGCTAAAATTGGTTCACTTCAGTAACTATGGGTACAAATCTTTAGAGTGTGGATCCTTTTTAATTGTAATATCGTTGGGTATGAGCTGGAAAATGATTTTTATGTGACAGAATGATGCTTTTGACACAGTGGTGAAACCAGTATCATAATCAAACAGGTACAGTACAGGCCAAAAGTTTGGACACACCTTCTCATTCAATGAGTTTCCTTTATTTTCATGACTATTTACATTGTAGATTCTCACTGAAGGCATCAAAACTGTGAATGAACACATATGGAATTATGTACTTAACAAAAAAGTGTGAAATAACTGAAAACATGTATTATATTTTAAATTCCTCAAAGCAGCCACCCTTTGCTTTTTTGATAGCGCTGCAAACCCTTGGTGTTCTCTCAATGAGCTTCATGAGGTAGTCACCTGAAATGGTTTTCACTTCACAGGTGTGCCTTGTCAGGGTTAATTAGTGGAATTTTTTCCCTTATTAATGGGGTTGGGACCATCAGTTGTGTTGTGCAGAAGTCAGGTTGATACACAGCTGACAGCCCTATTGGACAACTGTTAGAATTTATATTATGGCAAGAACCAATCAGCAGTAAAGAGAAACGAGTGGCCATCATTACTTTAACAAATGAAGGTCAGTCAGTACGGAAAATTGCGAAAACTTTGAATGTGTCCCCAAGTGCAGTCAAAAAACACATCAAGCCGCTACGAAACTGGCTCACATGAGGACCGCCCCAGGAAAGGAAGACCAAGAGTCACCTCTGCTGCTGAGGATAAGTTCATCCGAGTCACCAGCCTCAGAAATCACAAGTTAACAGCAGCTCAGATTAGAGACCAGATGAATGCCACACAGAGTTCTAGCAGCAGACACATCTCTAGAACAAATGTTAAGAGGAGACTGGGCGAATCAGGCCTTCATGGTCAAGTAGCTGCTAGGAAACCACTGCTAAGGAAAGGCAACAAGCAGAAGAGATTTGTTTGGGCCAAGAAACACAAGGAATGGACATTAGACCACTGGAAATCTGTGCTTTGGTCTGATGAGTCCAAATTTGAGATCTTTGGTTCCAACCGCCGTGGTTTTGTGTGACACAGAAAAGGTGAACGGATGGATTCTACATGCCTGGTTCCCACCGTGAAGCATGGAGGAGGAGGTGTGATGGTGTGGGGGTGCTTTGCTGGTGACACTGTTGGGGATTTATTCAAAATTGAAGGCATAGTGAACCATCATGGCTACCACAGCATCCTGCAGCGACATGCCATTCCATCCGGTTTGCATTTAGTTGGACCATCATTTATTTTTCAACAGGACAATGACCCCAAACACACCTCCAGGCTGTGTAAGGGCTATTTGACCAAGAAGGAGAGTGATGGAGTGCTACGCCAGATGACCTGGCCTCCACAGTCACCGGAGCTGAACCCAGTCAAGATGGTTTGGGGTGAGCTGGACCGCAGAGTGAAGGCAAAAGGGCCAACAAGTGCTAAGCATCTTTGGGAACTCCTTCAAGACTGTTGGAAAACCATTTCAGGTGACTACCTCTTGAAGCTCATCAAGAGAATGCCAAGAGTGTGCAAAGCAGTAATCCGAGCAAAGGGTGGCTACTTTGAGGAATCTAAAATATAAGACATTTTTTAAGTTATTTCACACTTTTTTTGTTAAGTACATAATTCCATATGTGTTCATTCATAGTTTTGATGCTTTCAGTGAGAATCTACAATGTAAATAGTCATGAAAATAAAGGAAATGCATTGAATGAGAAGGTGTGTCCAAACTTTTGGCCTGTACTGTACCCAAACTTAATTTTCATTTCAGCCAGATTTGGTAAAAAAAAAAAAAAATAGTTTTATGGATCTTTTTATTACCAATTTTTCCATTAAAAACATACATGTTTTCCCATCATACATCTTTGAACAGCATTAAAACTACACATTTTGGCAAAACCTCTTACATTGCAATTTTATTTATTTGTAATTCTATAAAGTTTGATAAGGCAATTGTCTCCAGTTGTGTCCATGAACATACGCTGAAGTGTAGCAACTAGGGCTGTATCTAATCCGCTCCCTCATCGATTAATCCCTTACTCGATTATATGAAGAAGAAAAAATTGTAAAAATGTTTGTCTTCAAAGTGCTTGTCTTTCTGACCAACAGTCAAAAACTCAAAGATATTTAGTTTATAATGATATGAAACAGGAGGAAAAACGAACCGTCCTCACACATAACAAGCTGGAACTTTATTTGCTTGTAAGTTGCTGATTAACTTGCTACTCATTTCGGCACCAGTGGCTACAATTAGTAGGCTTCTTAGTAGGCTACTTTGCATTGTTAAGGGATCTTTTAGCAGATGTTTACAGCTGTTACCAAGAATAAATCAGCAAATACGACCACAGTAACAAGTAATACATTACAGAAACACAAGGCTTAACATTGGAGAGGCTAGAGAGAATCGATCTAGCCGTTAAAATTGGCAGCATAGTGTGCCATGATTTACAGTAGCCTACCACTGATTAAGTCACTTGATCAAAGTGGAGTCGCCTTCAGACACTTCCTTGATTTCCTATCAAACTAATTATCTGAACTATCATCAGTTTTACTCTTTAAATTAATGATTACAAATTTCAGTCGAAAGGAATAATAACAGGGAAATGTTCAAGTTAAAGATATGTGAGATATTCCGCCATTAAAAAAACCACTTCCTGCCTGTCATGAATTTTCTCCCCAGGCGTCATGTTGATTTCCACCAATCAGAGAGTTCTTTGATTCCAGCTCGGCCAATGGGAGGCCAGGAAGTTATTACCGTGTCAGTGGGTGTGATCCTGCAGAAGGAAGCGTTACTGAACAATATATATCAAAGTTTTAAGGTAAGTTTGTACCGACTTTAACAAAGAGTTATTGTACAGTAAATCTAAAGATGACGAGTTAGAAAACATGTCTGCCTGGTCCTGTGTCTTTCAGCGGTATAGTAAACACTTTTAGCAGTTTGGTCGCACCGTGGCCGAAGTTTTACGGCAGTTGTGTCTACTGTACGTGAGGTTTACCAACACGAACTGAGCTCTCACAATAACCCACCGAGCTGATCCTTTTATGTCTTTATCGTTTTAACAAAACGTTTGCCATTATAAAAACAGACGGTGTATGTCTCTGGTTGGTTGAATCAAACTGTAACGTTGCTGTAAAATTCTCGATAAAAACATTCACACCTGTGGCAGCAGGTAACTAGCTAACTTCACGTACTTGTAACTCTAACCGAAACTCACGTTACGTTACCTGTAAGGGAATTTCAAACAAAAAAATACTGTAACAGTAGGCTACTGTGGAAAACACATACTTGATTTGTCAAACAGACTGCTGGAGCCTCGTATTAGCTGCACGTGAACGTTTGAATTATTTGTTGCAAAGAATGCAGGGTTTGTCCCTCATCCCTCACAAGCTGGAGCCCCCAAATTTTATCCACTTTGCTTTATAGTTTATCATTTTGTTGTTAAATTAATAATTGGCTAATTATTTAAGCACCCTGATCACCTTTCTAAGTAATATAGGTTCCTTGTTGTAATTCATTGTTGTCACTTACCTTGTCTGTCGATTTACAATACAGACGGCTCTGTCCGGTTGGTCAAATCACACTGTAATGCTTAGAATTGCTTTAAAGGTCCCATGGCATGGTGCTCTTTGGATGCTTTTATATAGACCTTAGTGGTCCCCTAATACTGTATCTGAAGTCTCTTTTCTATAGACCTTAGTGGTCCCCTAATACTGTATCTGAAGTCTCTTTTATATAGACCTTAGTGGTCCCCTAATACTGTATCTGAAGTCTCTTTTATATAGACCTTAGTGGTCCCCTAATACTGTATCTGAAGACTCTTTTATATAGACCTTAGTGGTCCCCTAATACTGTATCTGAAGTCTCTTTTATATAGACCTTAGTGGTCCCCTAATACTGTATCTGAAGTCTCTTTTATATAGACCTTAGTGGTCCCCTAATACTGTATCTGAAGTCTCTTTTATATAGGCCTTAGTGGTCCCCTAATACTGTATCTGAAGTCTCTTTTATATAGACCTTAGTGGTCCCCTAATACTGTATCTGAAGTCTCTTTTATATAGGCCTTAGTGGTCCCCTAATACTGTATCTGAAGACTCTTTTATATAGACCTTAGTGGTCCCCTAATACTGTATCTGAAGTCTCTTTTATATAGAGCTTAGTGGTCCCCTAATACTGTATCTGAAGTCTCTTTTATATAGACCTTAGTGGTCCCCTAATACTGTATCGGAAGTCTCTTTTATATAGACCTTAGTGGTCCCCTAATACTGTATCTGAAGTCTCTTTTATATAGACCTTAGTGGTCCCCTAATACTGTATCTGAAGTCTCTTTTATATAGACCTTAGTGCTCCCCTAATACTGTATCTGAAGACTCTTTCCCAAAATTCAGCCTCGGTGCAGAATTCCAGCCACTAGAGCCAGTCCCACAATGAGCTTTCCTTAGGATGTGCCATTTCTGGGTCTGTAGCTATTGAGGAGGAGAGGGGAGGGTGGAGGGTGGGGGTGTGGCCTTGACTAACTGCCACTTTGCTCGTTTGAAAGCCATGAAGTCTCTGTCTCTCTCTCATGGGCAGGCCAAATTCTCTGGACGGGCAAAGCAGAGAAAGGGGAGGTAACCTTGCTCCTTATGACCTCATAAGGAGAAGATTCCAGATCGGCCCATCTGAGCTTTCATTTTCTCAAAGGCAGAGCAGGATACCCAGGGCTTGGTTTACACCTATCACCATTTCTAGCCACTGAGAGACCATAGGCAGGCTGGGGGAACGCATATTAATGTTAAAAAAACTCATAAAGACTAAATTTTCATGCCATGGGACCTTTTAAAGAACACATCTCTTTGTGGTCAGCATGAACAGAGGGAATGATTACTCCGACCAATAATTCTATCTATGTATATATACCCTGTGAGTATTGTTTTAAGACAGATTAGAAAAAAGTTATATAGGCTATACTTAAAGCCCCTACACACCCATGGTCCACCTACACAGATGTTTAGACTTTTTCTACCTGATTAGACCTCTTCTCAGAACTGTGGACATCACTCTCCCACTCTCCAGTAGCTTCAGGGTACAACAAACTTACCCCTCTATCATAGTAGTACATATAGAGGCTGGTGACATCCTGTAATTCCCAGAGTAGCTTTAGCCAACTTTAACCTGATTCCTATGTTTGTGACTTCAAGTGTTCACATTACAGGACAAACCAGGACATTCATATGATTACAGAGTTGGTTTTGTCTCACAAAAACTGTGCATGGAGAATATAACAATATAACATAACACTGGATGTCCCTCATTTTCGGCCGGATGTCCCTCACCTTCCGCTGTTTCTTTGCGTTGGTATTCTAAACTGCGGTCGATTTGGGATACATACTCCGAGCTAGTACCAACAATCAATTATATTTATCTTTTTTTTTTTTTTTTGAGTAAAATTCTCATCACACTCCACAGCCATTTTTATTCCAGAGCTTGCCTCCCTAGGTGCACATGTTCCACCAAAACAAGTTTCGTCCCGAGGCCATTTGGCACCAAACCTGCACCGGCGCTTAGCGCCGCCCAAGACGGTTGTGATTGGTTCAAAGAAATGCCAATAAACCAGAGCATGTTTTTCTCCTATCCCGGAATGATGTGTGGACTAGCCAGACTTTCCTCTGCAGTGCTGTGGAGGTAGGTCTGGCAATGCGAGGCTAGGTCTATGTAAACAATTTATTAGTGCTGAAAGTAAATTTTATGTCAATGTTTTCTATTAGTTGATTGACAAAAAACTAATGATAATATGATGATATATTCATAATTTAAGTAATTTATCAATCAAAATGACAAATTTGCTTTTCAAATGTGAGAACCTTTTGCATTTCGTCACACACAACAAGCAATTAGAATATTCGGTCTGGTAAAGGGCATTTTTTACAATTTTATAGACTAAATGATTCACCAAAAGATAATACCAGATAACAGTCCCACAGGTCCGTTAAGTTTACATATGGAGCTATAAAGTACTATAGACAACAACACAAAACAGACAGAAACAAGCATCATCTCACATCATGACAAAAAGGTAAAATTACTAGTCTGTGGAAGCACATCTCTGTGTGATTTCAATATTTATTTCACCTAAATGTCAGCCAAGCTCTCCAGGGAATACTAGAGGTGGCCTTTTGGCAGCAAAGCTAAATGATATATTTTAAGCTGCTGATGATCACTTAATCCTCATACAGCTGTTGAAAAAATCTCACAGTAGACTTCCACAGTACCGGTAGATAGGATAGCACATAATTACATACTGGCTAAATTGTGGAGATTCCTGTAGACCCAGTAGCCAAGCATACTGCAAGCATGTATTAGTGAAACATGAGGACATGCATATAATCCAGCTCAGAGGATGCTCTTTCCATGCAGAGAGCTCTGCATCCTGTGCATGGAGACAACACCAGCAGTGAGCCAACGGGCTCCAGTGGTTCATTCAGAATACAGGAGTTAGGGCCTGGACTGGGGGAGGGGAGGACTGAGATTAAACATGTTTTATGTAATGAGGGTTTCAAAAGGAAGCTGGGGCAAAAAAGGGTAAAGTGGAGTGAGGCCACAACAACGAGGGACCACTAGGACAGAAGTGGGTTTAACTCCAGGAGGAAACAAATTCCTGGCTGTCACAGGCAGTTATATTTAGATATTTTAGATAAGTTGTTAGGTTGATAGGTTATTTCCCTCTTTGCGTTGATTGGGAATGGTATCATCGGCTGATGAAAGGAAAAGTATATTGAACATTTCATCACATCTCAAGTTCAGAATCTGATGGACAGTTCAGAGAAATGGTTGTGTAACTGAGACAATATCAACTCTTTTTGTCACCATGTGTTTCATTTCATCTTTTATTGTGTAACATGTCAGAAAACGGTGATAAATGCCTACCACAATATAACAAAGTAATAAACAAAGATAAACATTTTACAATCGTAGAAAACAACAAATCCTCACATCCATGAAGGTGAACCAGTGAATGTTCGGCAACTTTGATTGAAAATTACTTAAACAATTACGCTCTAACACATTGTATTCCCCATAGAAACCGCTCTACCTTATTAATTCATAACTCCACTCAAAGATCAACTCCAGTTAAATCACATTTTAAGTATTTTAATTGCTATCTTTTTCTCTCAATTCTTATCATTTTGGCGCTGGTGATTCTCCTTTGGCGCTGGCTAAAACCTCTTTGGGGGGTGCCAAAACTTACTCTCTGCAGGAAAAACTCCGGTGTCTGCGTACAGTAAAGGCAAAGAGTCTGTGTTACCTTATTTGACAGAAATCTATGCATGTGCCTGTCATTTTTGACAATTTGATGAACAAAACTGTCTATTTTGCTTGAGTAAATGAAACCCCAGTTAACAAAATGGCTTTAAAAAGAATAATATTTAAATACTACTGGTAAAATCATCGGGGGAGTCCCGCACAGCCTGACTCTGTGCGGTAAAACAGAGATAACCGCTCCTATTCAAGTTTATGTTCTGCTTGTTCAACGGTTGTTTGGTAAACTGCTATTAAAGGTGACTACTTAGTTTTGTTATTAAATTGTCACGACACAACAATAAAATATTGAATGTAATCATGAATATTATGATTTGCTACCTCCCTAATCCTTTGGTAGTGTTGACCTTTTGTGGGTTTTAGTTTTATTCGGGTCTTATGATATTATCATTTGAAATGGTTGTAGTATTATGTAATAGTAGCCCTTCTCAAAAATCCTTAAAATGAGCAAAACAAGCAGTCACTTATTTTCACTTATTTAATGTAAGATGTTATGAAGTGGAACGCACCCCAAAATAAAGTGGAGATAATGATTTTCTCCAGGATATTTTACAGCAACTCAGCACACGCTATTTGTCTTTTACTCATGGCTCTACACGTTTAAGTGTATTTGTAGACTTGTGTTATCTTCTTCTGCACATCAGACGGAGGATCCTTTGATGTTGTCTGCTCACCATTGAATGAACAAAAATGTGCTGTGTCTCAAATTGTGTTCAGAGGATGGCAGACAAGACTGTGGATCGTGGGCCATGGACTGGATGTGCGGTTATGTTTCTGCAGTCGCTCTGTCCTGGTGTGAACCTGCTCTCTCTCTACAAAGACCGAGAACAGGGAAAGTTCATCGTTTTTAAAGTCATTAAGCTGACACTTACAGGTGAGCGCTCTAGTAAGGATCTGTTAGGCACACCTAGTATACTAATTAAGATAAATGACCCACTCATCACAACAAATCAGTATTTTCTGGGATGTCACATAAATAAATCAGAATTTTCCGTTGTCAGATTCTGCAGGAGGTCTGGGTGGTTATGAGATCCTTAAGGTCCATGACGCTGATCCCTTTCTGGGGGTGGAGGTGAAGTTTGAGGATGTGGCAGCATGTCAGCAGTTCCTCGAGAGCTACAGCTCTGGAGCGGTGCGTCAGTCCCTCTCGCAGCACGCCTGCCGGCTTCTTGCACTCAGCCAAGAGTTCACAGTGGAAACTCAGCTCAAGGCCAGCACTCACATCCTGGATCTTTATCTGGACAAGCTGGAGCTTTGCCTGCAGCACATCCACCTGTCACAGGTATACTGGATGTTTCTGTTTGTCTGTTCTTTGGCGATTTACAGCAACACTATGTAACTTTTAGCTGCAGCTGTAGTTCTAATGAGACAGCCAAAATTTTAAGTAGTTGATATTTTGCCGAGTTAATCAGACTGAATTTCCATTTACAGTTTTTCTCAATTGCTAAACACTAAAACCCATTGGCTGAACAAAGTTCTCAGTTGCCTGAACTAATTGTGCAGTCTGTTGTCAATACCTTAAACCATTTCACATGGTAAAACACAATTTGCAGATCTCACTTAGACTTTTCAGCAAAACTCTAAACACATTCTCATTCTCAAAACACTAATGCACATGTCGTCCATACTGGTAAACACAAATGGCAACAATCAAATAGAAATAGAGAACATGTCATTGATTGAACACAACCACTCAAAATTGATTTCACTTGTTTTAAATGTTGTGACACAACCAATATAAGCCAGTTCAGAGAGCAAACAGGTTGTTGAAGGTGGGACAATATAGTAAATACTATATACAATTAATATTTAGTATAGTCATAGTCAATGTGAGTCTATGGTGTTTTGATAGGCCAGATTAATAAAGATTAGAGAAGGAAAGAGCAGCAAAACCATACAGATGTGAGTCCTGTGGGTGGCACGATGTACACTCGCACATCAGAAAGTAATTGTTCACCTAAATGTTCTCATTCATTTTATTAAGTGACCTTTGTCATTTTGTGTCAGCCGGAGCGCCTGCGCGATGAGGAGATTGATCATCTGGAGCAGCAGCTGCAGACTCAGGCCCTCCGCCCAGCCCCACAGTCGACCCCTGTTACACAGGAAGAGTCTCCGGTCCCCAGCAACAGCTTCAAATTTCAGAATAAAGTCTTCGGTGAGTCGAGACGACCATTTCTACTTTTGAGTCTTGTTTAGTGTGTCCTTTACAGACTTAATGCCAGACCTTTGGCCAAAAGAGTGCACAATAGTGATTAAAAATGCATTTATATCCGATAGAGATACTTTTTTTCATTCTTTTCATTTTTGGTGCTTGGTGCCTTTTTATTATTAGATTCACCAGAAGCACACGGTTCAGTGACATATGGTGGAGAAACCTTGCTGTCAACTTTAAATGACCATACAGTTGTTTTTTTTGTGTGTTTTAGGACTTTACTACAAATTGTGTGCACACTACTAATTACTTTCAATAATTTTTCAAAGCACACCATTTTTTTTAAAGATAAATGTATTTCCTATCTTCCAGGCAGCCATTGTTTTTTAGTTCATCCAACAACGTGTTAAAGGGAAGTTGAGATAAGAAACTTGCTTGTAATAAATAATCCATATTGATTTTTTACAATTGTGTCATTTCTGCATCAATCAATCAATCAATCATCAACATTTATTTATATAGCACTTTACAGCAACCAGCAGGTATCCAAAGTGCTTTACATCAAGAACCATGAATAAAACAGCATAACATACAATAAAAAGAATTAAAACATAGATAACAGTCAAATCAGAAAAGGTTACATAGAAACAGGAGGAGGAAAGGGAAATTGTCACACCACTACTATGTATTAAAAGCCATTCTAAATAAATACGTTTAAAATAAGTTTGGATCTAAAGAGAGCTACATCTGTAGTAGTGCGAATGTCAGGGGGTAACTTGTTCTGCGAAAGCCCGATCACCCCACAGTTTATACCTTGAGACTTGTAAAACCAGTTGATTTGAAGGCCGCAATGACCTGTTCACGAAGGGCTAACATCTCAGACAAATACTCCGGGCCCAGGTCATTTAAGGCCTTTAAAACAAACATTTAATCTTAAAATGGATTCCAAAATGCACCGGGAGCCATGGTCGTACAGTCTGTAGCTTCTATTGTTTTGAAACCTCTTTAATGTTGGCGTGTCCGTGTCCTTGTTGGAAGCCTCCTCACTGACATTTGTTGGTCTGCAGTCAAGAAGATTTCAATGTGAGGAAGCCAACAACTTCATGTTATTTTTTTCACAACATCCAATACTGACAGCATATGAATTCAGTGCCGTTTGTCAGCTGACTCTCTAATCCAACCTTTCATAAATTGATGCTCAGTCGTTGGGAAGAGATTAGTGCCAGCAGATAATGTATTTGAATTGCATTGATTTGAATTTGTCGACCTCATATTGAACTGTTAAATTAACATTAACTGATGAGGCACTACAGTGTCTTGAAAGTTAATTTAAATGTTCTTAATTAGTTAATTAAAGATATGATTTGAGTTCATGTAAATGTAGATTCAGCTTCCTCAGACACTCTACAATGTCTGGGCATCAGGGACTCCTGTTCCCTCAGTGCCTCCTCCAAGGCCCTCAACAGCCCGAGCTGACCTCGTTTCAAGTTGACTCTGAATAATGAAAACTGATTTCATCAAAATAACATATTTTAGAGGGGAATGGGTTTCACATCGCCTGTACCAGTGATATAATTTGCCTTAGAATAGTTTGTATTGAGTATGTTTGTGAGACTCAAAGTGTGCGTGCAGTATTTACAGATTTTGAAAGTGACAAAGGTAGTGCAGACAGTTTATGAGCGATCAATGTGTTAGAATCGGGGTGTTGTGGGTTAAATGTCCCGGTGCTATTAGGGGGTGTCACAAACACCAACCTGCATGCGGTCCACTTTCCCTAGTGTTGTTCATGGGTCCCTACTGTAGTCCTTAGATAATGAGTCAGTTTTTCCATGGATTATATTTCCTCTACAACATGTCCAGCCACTGTTGTGGTCTCGGAGGGTCACATTTCAACCAGCGCCTTGTGATGGCCTTTTTTCATGCAGTTATTTTGAATTTTAAATAGATAGATGTCCTTTTGAATTATGCCCCCGGGTATCAGTCCCAGGTACACACTCCGGGGGTCCCTGGGAATCTTGTAGCATAAAATCTTCTCAAAACTCTGATTAAATTCTTCCAATCTGAATTTCCTCCATCTTTTAAAGCTACTGGAAGTTTGTTGCGTTTTACAAATGGAGTGTGAATCACCCTTCAACAGTTTAATGTTCAGTAATCAATGGTGTGGTAATGGCTCAAAGAAAGATAACAACGGTTTCTTTTGAAAAAAAAGAATGATTAATGTATATACAAATCTTGTTGATCCTATAAGGTTAAGGTGCAAGTTATTCTTGGAAATATTTACTGTCTACACACAATTCTTATTAACCAAAGTGTATGTAATCACAGTTAAGTTCAGTCTATATTAATGTCTTTTCCTCCATCCTTTACATCTGACCCATCAGAGGACCGAATGCTGACAGCAACAGACGTTCAGAGCTTTTCTAACGGAGTGGGCCGTCAGTGGAAGCATGTAGGGAGGGCCTTGGGGAAGAGCTGCCGGGCTTTGAAGGGTCCGGCCATAGACAACCTGGCCTACGAGTATGAGAGAGAAGGCCTGTATGAGCAAGCCTATCAGCTGCTGAGCCGCTTCATCCAGGCGGAGGGCAGAGCGGCCAAGCTGAGCCGGCTGGTCAAAGCACTGGAGGACTGCAAACTCACCAGCCTGGCTGAAAATATTCTGGACATACAGCCACGAGAGTAACTCTGTGTGCTTTTGTTTCATGTGTACGCATCGTGAAAACTGAGGAGCGGGTGACTCTGTCCTGCCTGCTTTTACAGTATGTTTGTTATTGATTGACTGTCTGTCATTCAAAACCATTCCTCTGTGTGTGTGTGTGTGTGTGTGTGTGTGTGTGTGTGTGTGTGTGTGTGTGTGTGTGTGTGTGTGTGTGTGTGTGTGTGTGTGTGTGTGTGTGTGTGTGTGTGTGTGTGTGTGTGTTTGTGTGTGAGAGAGAGAGACGTGTTTCAGACTTGATTCATATCCTGATTTGCTTTTCAATTTTTATTTTCATTTAGAGGAAATTATCTGTCATCACTGTTTAAAAGATATACTATCTTGAGTTTAATGCACTGTTTAAACCTCTTTCGTTTGTGCTTTATAAGTCAATTTACAGATGAATCCTTCCACAACTGAAGGTTATTGAGGTTTTTTTTTCTACAAAATGGGTGCATACAAATTAAATGGTTGTAAAAAAAAAAAAAGTCTTTATGTTTGTGTTTGATGCATTAGTGTAATTAAAACTGAAAACATTATTTTGTCAAAATTCCCTCAGGTATAATTTAGTGTTTAATCCTCCCTCCCTACCATCACTCATGTCACACACACACACACACACACACACACACACACACACACACACACACACACACACACACACACACACACACGCTCAAATGATTAAACTGTGCTGATTACTGATGTGTGTATGGGCCTGCATGTGTCACATTGTGGAAGCTTCAGAGATGTAGAGGTTGCACGTGTGTGTGTGTGTGTGTATGTGTGTGTGCGCGCGTGCGTGCGTGCGTGCGTGCGTGCGTGTGTTCTTTATCACAGCTCAGCTGTCAAAAAAGGAAATTTATTTGGAGTCTCTTCAGGTTGAGCTTCTCTGCTGGTTTCCATTCAGGGTCCACTGTAAAAAGCCCAACCCCCCCCCCCTTTCACTCCACTTGACCATCCATCCAGATGTGATGTGTGGATTAGAAGCTTTTATCACACACACAAACACTTATTAATGCTATATGGTCACAACACCCAGCATACACAGTTTTATAAGTTATGATAAACACACATCTCGTGTATGTCTGCTGTAACCAGGAAACATGTCCTCAGCAATGTTTATGACATGTGGAGGAGTAGAGAAAAGGTGGCTTTGAAACAACATTATCATAATGAAGGGTGTTACTTAAATCCATAGAAAAAAGAAATATGGTGACTATTCTTTTTTTTTATTTTTTATTTTTTATATTAGAGTGTGGTTGTTGGCTAGTCCACGATCTGAATCCCTCTCCACTGCGTTTTACTTTAATATAAAGCTACTCTTCCACAATTGATTATCCAACTATTTCCGAATATAATTGTTATGTAGGCTAATTTCAAAAACAAAATAACAGTTTGTCTTGTGTTCTTGAACACCAACACGCCCGTGTAGTAGGCCTTAAACGCGTCAGTGCGATCCTTGTGGAACAGGAGAACGTCAGGTTTGCGGCGTTTTAATTTCAACAGCGGCACAGTTTCCAATAATAGGCCTACCAAGACAAGAGGGCAACAACATTTGGTATTTAAACGTCTTTCATAGAACGTGATTAAAGCTCGGCTGCTGTGACGTAAACGAGATTGTCCCGTAGGTGAGTCTCGCGCAGCCAGCCCTGCTTCCCTCCTCTTCCTCTCGCGCCCCTCCTGCCTGCCTTCGTGAAAAGATACGATGAAATCGCTCGTGCTCGCTGTCATCATCATCATCAGCGCCGCCCTGTAGAGAGAGAGAGAGAGAGAGACGGAGCGCGCCCCCCTCCCCACAACAACCCCAACCCCGCAGGCTCGAGCACAACGACCCCACCCCCCAACCCCCTCTGAGAGAGGAGACGGAGCGAGAGAGGCACTAACAGAGTCACGGAGAAAAGACCGTTTCGGGATCCCGGCTCTGTTTTGCCCTCAATCCGGGCCTAATGCTGTAGCAGACAGCGCAGGAGGAGAGCTCGAGTGAGAGACAACGCACTGATTGAGAGTCGGTGAGGGACAGGGCGGACCGGAGAGACGACGGGATTGCACATTCGCTTGGAAACATGGGATGTACACTGAGCGCCGAGGAGCGCGCTGCTCTGGACCGGAGCAAGGCCATCGAGAAAAACCTGAAGGAAGACGGGGTGGTCGCCGCCAAGGACGTCAAACTGCTTCTGCTCGGTAAGAGAAGAGCCTCTCCGGCCGGCCGCGGGGCTGCTGCGCCTCGGCACGGCACGGCACGGCTCGGTTTGGTTTGGTTGTGGTGGGACTGCGTGGGGCGGAGGTGCTCTCCGTGGTACTGATTTCATTGCCGGCTCTCACTCTGCCCTCCGTTCTTTACAGGCGGCGGAGAGTCCGGTAAAAGCACCATCGTCAAACAGATGAAGTAAGTGTCTTTTTTATTTTTTATTTTATTTTTGCTTAACTTAACCAGCTCCGTCTCAGCCAGAGTAAAAGGCCCGAGATTGCGCCTCCCATATCTGTGCTAAGGCAGGCTGAGCCGCCATGTTTCAAGAGGCCGTAGCCCCGGAGGAGTGCCGGTGACTCGAGCACCTGCTGCAGGCAGACGGCTGCGGAGGCCGCCCCGGTGCGTCCCAGGGTGCTGTTCATTGCCTGGGTGCTGAAATGTGGTTAACGAGGGTTTTACTGACTACAGGGAGTGTGCGACTAGGGGATATGTGGTTGTTGTTCCTCCGTGCGTGCGCGCGTGTGTGCGTGTATGTGCGCGCGCGCGCGTGTGTATTACATTGAGGTCACTACAGCTCCATTAGTGAATACCTCTGCTTTTAATCTTAATGGCTTTAAGTGCCCGATATCGCCGGGAGTACTTTGCCTATAAAGCGGATTTACGCTGAAATATGGCTTCTAAAACCGCATCCAAACCTTCCCCCTGTCTAAGCTAAACCACTCTTTGATTTTTTAAATCACTGTTGTTGTTTTCTCTAAACCTCTTAGTTAAGTTTCTAGATTTTTCAGTGCGGAAGAGGCACGGCCCATTGTATATTTCTTTTCGTGTGAAACATCTCTCCCAGTGTTTGTGGGTAGCAGTGTTTCTCTCTGCCTCCGTCCTGCTCACCGCATCCCGGCCTGCAGTGCACTGACTGCACCCTCCCTCCCTCCCTCCCTCCCGCCTTTCTTCCTTCCATGCCCTGCTTCCTCCTCTTCCCATCACCTCATTATCCTCCCTGTGGTCTCTAGTTGTCCATAACTCAATGCTGTGCCATGAACACAAGACACTGGGACCAAATAGTGTTTACAGATACTTTCCAGGGTTTATTTAAGCAGCAGATGAATGGGTTTTACTACACAGTCTGGGTCATAAAGTTTAGGTATTGGAGACTAAGTTTAGCATCTTCTCCTATGATATGTCCACTCATCATCATCACACTGGTTAGAATAAAGGTTGAGAGGTTCATATTGTGTAATTCAGGCATGGATGTGGTGGTTTCATAATTGCAATGAGATTGCTGTGTGTGTGTGTGTGTGTGTGTGTGTGTGTGTGTGTGTGTGTGTGTGTGTGTGTGTGTGTGTGTGTGTGTGAGAGAGAGAGAGAGAGAGAGAGAGAGAGAGAGAGATAGTCTGAAAGGTTGCAAGAACTTTTGACAATTTTAAAAACCTTAAAATGGTCAGAAAATGTAACTTATAATAATTGAATCCCATAGCTGGAAAGATGTATACATAAAGTAGCCTAGATTTGGGGTTTGGATTATACTACTTCATTGAGGGTGATGTAGTACTGCAGAAATGTCAGTGGTGTCTATTTTTTACACTTTTTTGTAAAAACACTTGTGACTGATCAGTTCTCATCAATTGCGCATACTATACATAGAGCTGAAACAATTAGTCCATGAAATTAAGAATTAATCTGCAACTATTTTGATAACCTCCTAATCATTTAAGATTCTCTTTAATAAGTTAATAAGTTTCTCTATGATATTAAGTTTAATATCTTTGAGTTTTGGAATGTTTGTTTGACAAAATGACAGATTTGAAGATTTCCCTTTGAGTTTTGTTAAAAAATGTGTTTTTTTACTACTTTTCTAAATTCTTTATAGACCAAACAAGTCTTGATATAATGAGAAAATAATCAGCAATTTAATCGCTAAGGTATATGTTTGATAGTTGCCGCTTTAACTGTATATTCATTTAAACTTCTGTCTTTGGCTTGTGAGGCCCACAAGCATTTTGCATACACTGAATGTACAAAATATAAAATAAAACACCTCTTTGAGGGTTCCCCCCAAGCACCAAGACGCTGACACATCTCTCACCTAAACAATAGTCACAATTACTTTAGACCTGAAACAATAAGTTGATTGACCACATTACTTTATTGACAGAAAAAATAAGCTGCAACTATTTTCATGATCGAATAATTGCTTTAGTCATTTTTGTTAAATAGTTTTGTTTCCCAAACATTCTCAGCTTCCTGCTTCTTAAATGTGAGGATTTGATGCTTTTCTTTGTCTTACATGATAGCACATTGAATATATTTGGGACTGTTGGCCAGACAAAATAAAACAATTGAAGACGTAGCCTTGAGCTGTGGAAAAATAAAGTGTGCACTTTTCACTATTTTCTCTTATTTCATAGACAAAGCGATTAATCGGCACATTAACTGCTAATAAAAATGAACCGTTGTTTGCAGCCCTAAATTATTTTACAGCCTTTGCTGTGTGAAATATCACCTTTGCTCCTTTCCCCTAAAGGTTAATGTTGTATTTCATAAAACTGTTAATTTTTAGGATGTTAGTGGAGGTGGCCACTGCTATAAAACCTCTTTTCATAACGAGCACTGGTGAAGTGAATTTCGGTAAAAACCATCATCCCTTATTTATTTTCCTTATCAAACATCAATGACTGACCACAAAGGAGGTAAAGATAAGCTGCTGTTTAGGAAGTTATGACTCCTATATATTTTATAGATTCAGTCAGAGTGAGGGTGTGTTGATGGCTAATTAAAGGTTTTGCAGTGCACTGTGTCGTACTAAATGTAACAGTACAGTTCTGTGTGGTGTGATTGATTGGTGCTCTGACTGATTCCACTAATAAATTATGAATGGCTTAAATATCACATTACTATCCAATTACAGATCACACACTGAGACTGTGATCAATTCCCATCCCATTATACAGTGACACACTTAAAGATGCATTTTAGATAGAGATGGTAGGATGAAGGGAGAGAGGACTATAATTGTGTTTAATGCCAAGAATCATCTGGCACACACACACAACACACACACACACACACACACACACACACAATGAAAAACCTCTGCCAGAACATCTGGACCTCTTATCGTAAAAAAAAAGACAATTATTCAGGTCATCAGGAACATATGTATATATATATATATATATATATATATATATATATATATATATATATATTATTCTCTTTAGTCCATGCTTGTGTCTTTGTGTTAATATCTGTGTGCAACTGCAGGATTATCCATGAAGATGGCTTTTCTGGGGATGATGTGAAGCAGTATAAGCCTGTGGTCTACAGCAACACCATCCAGAGCTTGGCGGCCATCCTCCGAGCCATGGACTCACTGGGCATCGAGTTTGGAGACAAGGATAGAAAAGTAAGTCTCACAATTACCCTCCAGCTGAAATGTTCACCTACAGACTGCTGAGAAACTGAGATTGTATTTATGTTTAGGGGTTGAAATCTTATACTGCCAAATCATGGCTTGAGAATAATCAGAAGATTGTTTAGTGTGATAAATCCCACTATCTGCTTGGGTTAAGGCATCTAGTTGATGTCCCTCACATGGACTTGATGCTAGTCAAACTGGAACTGTCATTTAAAGAAATCAGATATCTTAAACCTCAATACCTGTACAACAGGGGATTCAAAATAAATCCACAGTATAATTGTGTTCCTCTTTCCCTGATCTTATGAAATGTATCCATCCAGGCGGATGCTAAGCTGGTGTGCGATGTGGTCAGTCGTATGGAGGACACAGAGCCATACTCTGCAGAGCTTCTTACTGCTATGAAGCGTGTATGGACCGATGCTGGGACTCAGGAGTGCTTCAGCCGTGCCCGGGAATACCAACTCAACGACTCTGCTCAATAGTAAGTACAGATATAGACTATAAGGACCCATATTTGCAAAAATAGCCACCCATTCTCTATTCCACATTCTTCTTGATCTTTGTCTTTATCAGCTACCTGGACAGTCTAGACCGGATCGGGGCAGCAGACTACCAGCCCACAGAGCAGGATATCCTGAGAACCCGAGTGAAGACTACTGGTATCGTCGAAACCCACTTCACCTTCAAAAACCTCCATTTCAGGTAGCTTACATGTAGCTCACAACAACTTGGCCTTTGTTGTTGGCATTTTGTGTAAGATTAGGTTCAGGGATTAGAGCTCTGGGTCTGAATTGACTTCTTGCACTTTTTCCAGGCTGTTTGACGTTGGGGGTCAGAGATCAGAGAGGAAGAAGTGGATCCACTGCTTTGAAGATGTGACTGCCATTATCTTCTGCGTTGCTCTGAGTGGATACGACCAGGTGCTCCATGAAGATGAAACAACTGTAAGTATGACTCAGTTAATTCAGTCTGAATCCCTCTGATGCACAAATCACGGTGGGACTTTGACTGATGTGTCCTGGTTGGACATATATGATATAACTGCAACACCACCAATTGAATTCTGGACGGGGACCTTTGATGCATTGATATCCTTAATTTGGACCTTTGTCTCTTTCCCTCTCTATTCCCCATTTGCACATTACTGTTACCTATATATTAAAGGCAAAATGCCAAAATAAAAGTATCTTAAAGGTTGATAGTTACAGATTTACAACACCAGTGCATTTTCTGTCTTTATTCACTTCTTAATGTTCATAATTTCACTCAAGTCAAGTCAAACATAGTTATAGAACATACATTCTTATTCATATGTCCAGTATGGGATGTCATTTTTTTAACAGGGAGTACTAAGTAAGTAAGTATTTAGAGAATATTTAGATCCAAGACAAAACTGACCAAAGGGCGGGACTCAGAGAAAAAAAAATCCAATCACAAATCTGCTACTTCAGCACCACGGACAGCACTATGGATTTTTCAATACACAGTTAGGCTACTAATATTTCAGGGCCATGGTCGGGGCCATAGATTCTAACTTGCGCAAACCTCAGTCCGATAAAGAATAAATGAGCAGACTAGACTAACATATTCAACCAAACTCTCTCTGCTACTATGGGATGGAGGGGGAGCGTAACAGGTTAACATTTAACATTTAGGTCATTTTTCTAACAAGGGGAATGGCATCCCAACTCATATCACCAATATGTTACAATTTGTCTCAAAGGCTTCACAATCTGTACAACAAACTATCTTTTGATTTGAAAAATGAAAAAAATGCCCTGGGGAGGGAGAAACCCCATTAAAAGCAACAGAAGAGGGCCCCTCTTTCAGTACAGACAGTGAAACTACCACTACTACTTTTAATAAACTGTGAAATCATTTATTTAATTAATTTAACCATTTTTAAATTGATGATTTGTCTACCTATTTCTTCTTTGGCCAGCCAGGTGCTTGGGGTTAGGGTTTAATAATATTTTAAATGTTTATTTGTTCTGTTTTTCATTTATATTAATGAAAAAACCTTTGAAAGATGAATGTATTAAATCCCAGTTGTTTTCCATAGACAATCACTTTGGTATTTATCAGTTACACATGAAGCAATTATCTGTTGTTGATGAAGTGAACAACAGTTCACACACAACACTGCTGTTTTAAGTTATTCTACTCCAGGCCCTCTCCTCACACCAACACCAACCACATATTTATTCTTCCTGCAGAACCGCATGCATGAGTCCCTCATGCTCTTTGACTCCATCTGTAACAACAAGTTCTTCATCGACACCTCCATCATCCTCTTCCTCAACAAGAAGGATCTGTTTGGTGAAAAGATCAAGAAGTCACCGCTGACGATCTGTTTTCCAGAATACACAGGTGAGTTTCGTTTTTGTAAGCAGAGCTGCTTCACGAGCAAAATTACAAATGTTGATGCTTCATGCTTACTGCGTTTCTCTCTCTCTTTCTCTGTTTCCTCCTTTGGTCTCCAGGTGCTAATACTTACGACGATGCTACTGCATATATTCAGGTTCAGTTTGAGAGTAAGAGCCGCTCTCCCAATAAGGAGATCTACTGTCACCTGACCTGTGCCACAGACACAGGAAACATCCAGGTAGTGTTTGATGCCGTCACTGACATCATTATTGCAAACAACCTTAGAGGGTGTGGCTTATACTGAGGCCTGGCCAAGCACAGAGGTTGTCATGGAGAGTATGAGGTGTTAATAATGATAATTTTGATGATACTTAAACACATAAATATGTAATTCTACACGTCCAAATGGACCCAAAGAGCTGCCGTCCGACACCACACTGGATTATTGCCATGATTTGTTCCCATCCTCTCATTTTGATTTCAGTATACAATCCCGTTTTGTCTTATAAAAATGTGTTTTTGAGCTGAATGTTTCATGTGTAGTTGATGACTGTGTCAACAACTGGGAAGGTCAGAAGGGGCAGCACCAGGGTTGTATTCAGCTGGACCCTCGTTTTACAAAAGAAATACAACGCGAGGAGTGTGTAATGTCATTTTTAACCACAGCGTGGACTATAGTCCCATTCTTTACGTGACATTTTTATGTGGTTTTATATGTAATTCTCGAGGCATTTATATCTATACTGAATATAGCCTGTTGTGCTCCGTTTGAAGAGCTGCTGTGTGTATGAAGGTGGAGTTGATGATGATGATGATGTTGGGGAGGTGCTGTAGCCTACTCGTGGCTGAGGCTCATGGTTGGAAAGGAGGCTATTTTAACTTTCAGAAGGGACAAAGCTCTTCTCTCCTTCAGACCCACACATGACTGAGTAGCCTGCAGGTCATTCCCACTCTCTATTTTCTCTTTTACTTTAAAACATAATGAGAGGATTCTTCTGTTCAGAGTGGCTGCCCATTTCCATTGGCCTCCTGTAGCAGGAGGAAATGCCTATCAGCCAATGATATCAAAAAACAAAAACAAACGTCATATCGGTGCCAACCATCTGAGGACAGATTAGGATCAGAAATCATAGTTCATGTTCATACTATCAAATATTATTTAAGTAACAGATTATTATCGAATGATTTATTTATTTAAGCCTCATGCCCTACATGACTCCTCCTACCTCCTGAAATCCCGTGCCACATATTTATTTCCTGACATGAAAAACTGGGGTACACTGACACCTGTCTACAGTTCAGAGGCTAGAAAGCAGCCCTCTAATGACATCTTGTTCTCTGTGCCGTGCTTTACCCTTCAATGTGAATCTGTGTAGAAGTAGAAGACTGCACAAGAACAAGATCATTTGAGGCAGCCTGTCTGGGGAGTTGTGGGTTTTTCCGACCCTCTTCTCCACTGATCAGTAAACAGGGAACCATTATCCCGTCTGTCACGTTTCTCTTTTCACGGAGAAAAAGTACAGCTCTCCATTTTCACCTGTGCACCCAGAAATTCATCTTCCCATCCCTGTATACTCTTACCTATCACATATCAGTCCCCATATCCTATCTCCATTTTCACCTTAAAAGCACCGTACTGTATATATATTATGATTATACCAGATTTTTTTTTTACTGTGAATGTTTTTGTGCTGCACCCCATCCTATTTGGTAGTTTATTGGTTGCTCTCATGTGGAATGTTTGTGCTGAGCCAATCGAATGTTGTGTTTACATTAAAGCCACACTTTTCCTAACTATTCCTGCTGTTTGTGGTCTGAGTCTGATTACACTGACGAAGGTAAGAGTGAGGATGACAAACTGTATGCTCGCAGCGCATCCTCCCAGCAAAAGTTTAGACCAGGAAATTAGGCTGAACATTATGAAAATGGACCACTTTTAATGCTTCATTGCCTGGTGAACACAGCTTTGTATTTAGTGTCAGAAATATGTAGAAAAGATTGGGAACAGGTCTTGCATGGGAATAGGGCAGCACTTCATGAAATATGGCGGGTGGCAGGGATCAGAGGCATTGCAGAGCGGCTCTCAATTTATTAGGTTAAACGTGTTCCATCATCACAGACAAGGAGCTATTCATATATTGAATGACTAGGCTGGATCAGCTGTCTGACCTGCTTTCAGTTTAATGGGTATGATGTTCATTACTGACATTTCACTGACAGCCGCAGAGCTCCACTCCTCAGTCCCAGTGTGTCCTCGTTTCTCAGAGCCAGCTACAGGTTAAAAGGTTGGAACTCCCCGAACAATTACACTTTTTAATCACACGTTTAGGAGAATACTCTCACATTTTACAGCTCATTCATATCAAATAGTTCACCATCTCTGCCACGTTAACCCCAAACCATGACCCTAACAGCTGAGCTGCAACTCTGATACGGACTGACATGAGCTGGGTGTGGAGCAGAAGGCAGAGTCTGAAAACCCGACTGAAATCTCCAGGCTAAGCATTTTTGTTTCAGAAAAAATAGAAATCCCCAGCCATTTTGCCTTGTGCCCTGTCCCACATCCATTTACATAAACATGGATTAAACCTGGATTGTGCAGAGCTCTTTAGTGAAAAAAGCATCACAAGGTGGGTACTTCAAGGCAATCACAGTTAACCAGTGGAGTGCTTCATGAGTTACAGTCGCAGCCTCTTGATATCTTCACTTCTGAAGTCAACACGCAGCGCTAGAACCTGACGCACCTCCGCTGGAGTCAGCCGCCACGTCAGGGGGCCCGAGTTTGGGCCCCAGTAATCCAAGATCTCAGTTACCTGCAGTACAAATAGGTACATGTGAGTAAACCAGGAGGAAGTAACCATATCGTAAGTCAGTCAAAGTAGCAATACTGTACTGTGAAAATTAGTATCATAAGCAAAATGTATTTCAAAAGTAACAGTATTCATAATGCAGAACATTGCCCCCGTTATATATTACTGGATTCTTTTTTATTGATAAATGAATGTGTAATTAGCAGTTAATTGGCAGTTTCGCAACAAAAGTCCCAGGCCTGACTTAATCTCAAGACGCTCTCCTGCATCTACCAACGTTTTACTGCTGGAGTTGGTCGAGGTGCAGCCAATTAAACGGCTTTATATCTTCTCAGTAGTCATTTTATGACAATGCATCATATTTTATAACTAGTAACTAAAACTGTCAGATAAATGTGGTGGAGTAAAAAATACAATATTTCCAATTGAAATGTAGTGAAGTAGAAGTATAAAGTAGCATAAAATGGAAATACTCAAAACTTAAAACTGTACTGGAGTAAATGTACTTAGTTACATTCCACCACTGACATAAACATAAAATAATGATGTGTGTAAAATGATCTAAATTACCCGCTCCAGGTTGAGGATGGTGGCCATTTGTGTGAGACGAGCAAACTTATCCCTGATGGTCCAGGTGGTCACGGTGGTGAGGTACGCCACAAGAGACCGAAGCTCTTTATCGAACTGGAGCCCTCCGAGCTACAACAGAAACAGTGGATGGACTTTATGTTGTACAAAGTATAAACAGTTATTTAGAGGTTTTATTGAAAACACTCTGCTCAAAATAGAAAGATGCTCTTATGACAAAAGGGAGCAGCCTCTCTTGCAGGCCTTTCTGGACTCATTAATAAATCATTGCCTGAGGCCTTTCATCACGTGTTAGTGATGTGATGCAATGTGATGCAGAGGGTGCTCTGCGCCACCTTGTGGCCGAGGTCAGCTCCTCACCCTGCTGAATGAACATTTGAGGACGGTCTTCTCCATTTCAATGGATATCAAGCTGGTCATCAGGCTGGTCAGTATGTCGTAGATGACAGGAGACTGGGCCGTCTGGTGAGGGGACACAGAGGCGTTAAAAAATAAATAAGACACACACACACACACACACACACACACACACACACACACACACACACACACACACACACACACACACACACACACACACACACACACACACACACACACACACACACACACACACACACACACACACACACACACACACACACACACACACACACACACACACACACACTTTTGGAGTCACAGCTGAAATGTTACCTTGAACTCTGCCATGAGCTGCTCCAAGTTAACGATGAGCTGCTGCACCCAGGGATCATTAGCTTCATAATCATTAAACTCCTCCTGGGAGAAACACCAGCTGTTACAGAGACATGTTTTTATGGACTGTGGTTTATTTTTGCTCACTATTCTGAAACCGTTACCTCTTCTATGTTGTGGGAGATGGACAGGAAGCTGCTAATCCAGGGTTTGACCTGAGGCTTTATGGCTGTTGTGTTTAACTCAGTCAGGCCCTCCTGTGAAATAAAATCATATCAGAGTATGAAACTTTTATCACTCAGTGGCAGGGAGGTTTTCATTTTTCCTCATTAAAGTGACACCATTAAAGCAACACTAGAGAACTTTTCCCGCTTCGGTCCCCCTACAGGTTGGAAGCTGAATTGTCCATTACATTACATTGTGCAAGTTTGCCAGATCAGGTAGTGGATCTGTAGTTCAAATGAACTGGACAATGTAATGGACAATTCCGCTTCCAACCTGTAGGGGGACTGAAGCAGGAAAAGCTACCTAGTGCTGCTTTAATATATATATATTATATACAATTAGCCAGGCTCTGCCCTCCTACGTACTTCCACTCAATTTTCATTTCCCTTCAGTACTCCGTCACATGCGCATGACATACGTCACGACCAAACATTTGCGATTGGTTATGGCAGATCCAGAGTGGCTCTGGGCAGATCCAATAGTTTTAAACTTCAACAGAGCACCCGCCTTCCAGGAAGTTAACACTTGTCAATGGAGAGTGGCCTGACTCTCTGTACAAATGAAATGTACGAGAGTCTTGTAGGAGCAGGCTAATATGTAATAGCTATCTCCACAAAATGCATGTTTATTTACATAAAGTAAATCTGTCACTCTAACCCTATGAAAACACACAGATAGAATTGTTCCCTGTTGTGTAGCACCTACTGTTAATAAGTAAATACACAGCTCTCGGCTGAAAAGCACAGATCAATGGGTGTGTGTCTCTCCAACCTGTAAGAGATCCTTGAACTTGGCAGATGTGTTGACGAGGTCGGACAAACAGCTTTCAATCTTGGCTTGTTCTCCAGAGCCGGCGCCCTGATTAAACAACTTGGAGCAGTCATTCTGAGAGGCAAAAAAGAAGAGGAGGGACATCACCAAACAATGAGGTCAACTATAAGTGACAAGATGAATAGAAGAGATGCAGAGTGCTAGCACAGGTGTGAAACTTACCTCAAGGTTTCTCTTTAAAGTCGTGATATTCTCACTACACACCTCAACGTTATTCAGAGTCACCTGAGATGGAAAGAAAGAAAGAAAAAAAAACAAAAACACAATGGATCAGTAGGATTCATACTATTCAGGGCTATTCTTTCTCTGAATATATAGTCTGCAGAATTATTTTTACTTTTACGGTGTAACTGGTAGCCTTGAACCTTTTAAGTGTTTCTTGATTCTAATCTACCTTTTGACAAATTGGTTAAAAGGTTTTTGAAGTCGTACTTCCTTCAGCTAAGGGCCATTTTAAAAATGAAAGCACTACTTACATCACTTAAATTAGGAGGAGGGTTATTCATGCATTTGATTCCTGAATTTAGTTACTGCTGCTGTTTCTTTATATCATAGTCTGGTTAATAATTTCTAAGATACTGCCTGAGAGCGAGATGAGGAGATATGCATGTGCGTGCGTGCATGCGTTTGTCTATTTGGCTTACCAGAAATGCAGCCTTGGCGTGTTCAGCGCTCTCGATGCCCATCGTGTTGAACTTCCCCTGCTGTAAGCTGCTCTGCATCAGACTGACCGCACTGCTGACGCCACGCTGGATGTCCTGAAGCGTCGTAGCCGGGAAGCCCTGCCGCAACTTATTATACAACACCTCCCTGCCAGGTGGAGAGAGACGGGGAAGGAAGAGAAATACATACATGAGAACTAAAGAAGAGTAAAAATAAAATAAAAAAAATAAATAAAAAGTATTAAATATGTCAACTGTAAAGTGAAAGAGTGAGCACCTGAAGTCAGACTCCAGCACAGAGTTAGCGTGGTTGATCATTGCACAGAGGCAGTCGATGCTGGAGCTGGATAAAGCTCTACTGATGCACTTCTTCACAATGTAGAAACAGTCGTCCACCATGCTGGAGGTCAGCTGACCCTTTTCATATGTATCCATAGCAACAGCCTGAGGAGGAAAATGTATTCTATTTAAACTGAATTGAATATGCTCTAATGAGTAAATATTACATTATATGTGTGAAATACACTGTTTTCCCCTAAATGTTCAACACTTGAAGTACCTCTATTGCAGGGATAACAATTTCATGGCATGTTTATTTTAAAATCTGTTCTTTTTAAAAAGGGCCACATGGTTATTTCGAGAGTAGTTAAAATAAAAACAAAAAATGAGCTTCAAAATTTTATTAAGAATCAGTACCAATACAGCAGAACCAGAAGACACATTTTTTTATTTCCACACGTCAAAATCTGGTGCTTGCATTACCCACAATGCAACACTTACTGCCTGCAGAGATTCAGGTGTTTTATGCTAGTAGCGGCTAATGTAGCCTCAAGCAGAGATGAGGAGTGGGCAACAGAGGCCCCTTTAAGATTATTTTGTCAAATATACAAATACGATATAAAATGGAGTCATTTACCTTGTTGACAGACTCTCTCATGTAGTACTCTTCCATTGGAATATAGTAACCAATCAGCTCCTGCATCGTCCTGCTCAACAAGCAGTGTTTCAGTAGCTTCTCCGTGTTCTGCTGATGCTCTGGGGTTTCCCAAAAATGTACACACAAATTAGTATTGTAGATTTTAGATGGACAGAAATCTTTTTAGCTCCACATCTCAAAAAGGTAGTTGGTGCACGCATCACCACGTTACTGTAAAACTACCCTGTGTGACGCTCTGAGCATCCCCAACTTCAAAGTCGGCCAGCATGCGACGGCGTAAGAAGCGCAGGTAGAGCTCCGCCCTTGCGTTCATCAGGGTTACTTCAGTCAGTACAGGGTCCAGCTCCCTGTTCATGTGAGACAGACGTGTAAACAAAAACACCATAGAGACAGTAATAGAGGAGAACAGGATTGATGATGCGGAGACAAACCTGGGCTCGATCCCCTCTCCCGGCACGCTCTTCATCATGCTGCTCTGGGCGACCTGAAACTACAGGAGGGATACAAGTTCACAGATATGCATTAAAAAACACTCATGTCATGCAGTTCAGATGTCATGCACACCTTGTTGTGGTATCCTCTCTGCTGTATAAACTTGTCGACTATTTTCTGGGCCTGTCGGTCACATTCCTGCTGCAGGTGAGTGATGAGTGTGTACAGATGCCCTGGACCGTAATACGTCTCTACTATGGGCTGATGAGTCTCAACGACACGAGCAATACCTGTAAACACACGCCGACGCGTTACAGGAGTCCATCCCGTGCAAACAAAGGCAAATGTACCCAGACGGAGAGCATCGGGCCTGTTTTCTCACCTTCCAGCAGCAGCGTCAGAGTGTCTGCAAATACCAGCAGTGCTCTCTTCTCGCCCAGATCTCCACCTGAAGCCAAGAGCAGGTTCTCCTCAGCTTTGGAAGAAAGCTGTGAGAATGCGTGTGTTAAAAAAATGAGACATAACATACAGTATCTGCAACTATTTCTGTGTGAAAAACAAAGATGGCTTAAGAGATCTATATTCATTATCCACATGTACTTACAGAGTGGGAACATTCTACTAATTTAAGTATTTAGCTGAAACTCTTAAACCAAATAGAACAAGTGCACCATCAGGATCAGGAAGGTATAAGTTTCATAGAATTTACAAGCAACAATCAATAAATAATGGAAATGTTTTACCAGAGTGAATAATAGAAAGCCCTTAGAAAGCAAGTACCTCAACCAAGGCTGCACAAGTCTGTTATTTCAATGGAAAATTTTTTAGAAGTTTCAAAGCTGCATATGGATCCAGAATCTTCATCTGATCTTCATCAAAATATACATTGTGATCCAAGGAATATATGTGCCAATATTATTTAATTCAAGTGCAGCAAAAAAAAAAATAACAAAAAGCAATCCCAGGATCAGCATTATAAACGTACCAACTCTTCATTGGTCCATTTCCCATCTTTCCACCAAAGTTAATTAAAGTTTTTGAGAAATACTCAGTAAGGTGGCCGACCACGGCAAACACGCTACAACGGCCCCAAACACTAACCTCACCGCCATTGAGGTTTTGAACGAACAGTCGCGGCCGTCACAAACACCTAAACCTCGGCCAGCTCCTCACCTGATGCGGATTGGCCCGGTTCGACGCTTCGGACACAAACTCATTGTGGCCTCCCAAGATGGATTATCGTGCAATATGCGATTCTCGCGTGATATCGCTTCAAATACAGAAACTACGCAAAGTAGTTTGTGGAACAGTGAGTGAGTGAGTGAGTGAGTGAGAGAGAGAGAGAGAGAGAGAGACGCACTACTTTTTAGAATCCACTTTAAAATAATTTTTTGGGGATTTTAAATGCCTTAATGGTCTTGCCCCACCCTATACATCTGAAGTGCTGCACCCTTATACACCTGTTCTCTCAGGTCAGCTGATCTACCTCTGCAAAGTCTGTATTTAAATATCTTCTTAAAACCCACCTCTTCTTCTTCTTCCGATTGTATTTTATGCCTTGCGAGTTGTGTGTTTTATTTATTCTTCTGTACAGCACTTTGGTCCACTGTTGTTTTAAAGTGCTCTACAAATAAAGTTAGCTAATGATGATGATGATGATGACATAACGTGTTGGCTGACCACTCGGACACAAAAAAGCACAAATTTACCTGACTGCAGAGATATTGGCCAAAACGGTCGAGGCCCTGCTGGTGGAGGCCCAACAGAGGGAAGATCTTGAAAAACCTTTCCACTTGTGCGAGGTCAACTGCTGCAACAGCTTCATCCAGCTTTTCAGCAACGATGACCTTAAGTTTCTGCTCTGCCTCCTGCAGCATTAACAAACTGGCATCCACAGCACTGCCTGTGGAGACATCATGTATTGCCAATCCAATCCAATCCAATCATGGATCATGCATTGGCAGAGTTACAGTGTAAGCCTAGACATATATTGTATCTATTTTACAGCTGATTTATAATGCTACTTACAGTTCAGTAAGAAATGTTTTTTTTTTCATGAAAAACTACAATCCTATAATGATCTGACAAAATCATTGTCAAAATGGTGCAAAAACTCAAATAGGATTACAGTACTTCTTCACGGCAGTGTAAAACTGAATACTGAGCGATGCACTATGGCAGAGAACTAGAAGCCTCGTACTTTCTTCTCCCTGCCTGCTCAGCTCAATAACCGACTGGTCCAGAGAGAGGTATCTGTGGATGTGAGCAGCAGCCTGCTCATAATCTTCGTTACGTAGAGCTGTCTGCACACCGTCTGTGCAGAACTTTAGATCGAGGATATCGTCGGCACGCTGGATGACGTTATACAGCCGTGTCTAGAAAAATAAAACAAGATACACACTAAAAGATCAGTGTGTGCGATCCAGTACAACATTGTTGTAATTAATACAACTTATAAACAAGTTGAATAAAACCTCTTATACACTGTTGAAAATTATACGTTTTGCAGGTGTTTTTGTCATTGTGTATTTACCTTTGCCAGGTCTAGCTGTCTGACTTTGCGGCTGACATTTTCAGCCAGACTGCAGGTAAATGTGATCATGCCTGACAGCTGACTGGCATCTCCTTCAATCAACTGTAGGTTGGGCCTATAGAGCACAGAGACAGCATTTAGTACAACAGAGAACATATTCTTGTTGAACACAAACTGTGTTGGTTGGAGCTCAAATAAATGATCATCAGGTGCTTTTTGAAACTACACTGATCTGTACAAACTGTACCCCATCCTCTGCAGCGCCAGCATCTTTGTGTGAATGGTCCCCTCCTGCCCCACCAGTCTTTCCAGCTCAGAATCCACTTCTTTCTGTATTAGGAGGAGAAAACAAAACATGTAATGAGCAACAAGAATATTAATGTTTTGATTTCAGCATCCTATACTGTGTAGCGCTCTACAACTTTAACTAGAGATGTTCCGATACCGATACCAGTATCGGTATCGGCTCCGATACTGCCTAAAATGCTGGTATCGGTATCGGGAAGTACTGGAGTTTATGCACCGATCCGATACCACGTAATGAAGCCCTAAAGAAAATCTACGTTAAAGTAGTTTATTTATGTTCTTTTTCATTATAACTATAAAAGAAAGTTCTGGGGCATTCCTTGTTTGCGTTTGTTCATGTTTCACAAAGAGTTTAACCTGAGCCAGACCGACAACAAAGAAAGAAATCATATCACATCCATACAGAGATAGTAGTATACAGATGTTAAAACATAATGAAATATATGACTCACTGGTATCGGATCGGTACTCGGTATCGGCCGATACGCAAGTTCAGGTATCGGAATCGGTATCGGGAAGCAAAAAAGTGGTATCGGACCATCTCTAACTTTAACATGTCTGTTTTTCTTTATTCAGTGTCCAACTGCCTTCATATTTTCCATCAAAACATACATTAATGTTTTTAATTAACCACATATTGAGTAATTATCTAGGCATGTAGATGTCTGATAGATGTGTCAATTATTAGAAAATATGGCATATATGTAGTTTAAGAGATATAGGGTGAGTTGAATAATCTTGTTGCATTAACAGGGCCAGTATAGGACTCCATAGCTATGTAAATTTAGGCATTTGGGGCCTTAGTGTATATGTTGTTTGCTCTATCTAGTAAGCTTTTTTAGGATTTCTGAGCAATAATTTATTCCTTACTTTTGTTGATGTGCGGATATATCTGATGGACATGCCATTACCTACGGTCTACGGTACAAAAATTGCCCGTGAATTCATTTTCTTTGAAGGCACTATCACATTTCTTCATTTGATTGCGTGATTGCTTGTCAATCAGTAAGCCATATCTTTTAAAAGTCTCTAAACAGATATTCATAATTGATGCACTAAGAGCTGAAAGCTCTGGGCTGGGCTGTAGAGAGGGGGCACGGCACTCATATCAGTAAGTGTAGATATTTCATGGTCGTAGTGGGGTGTATGTTTCGTCATAACATTTAATTATTATGAGAATTTGTATGTAAACATGAGATACATTATTGGTGGCAGCAGGGTATATATTTAGGATGGTCTTACAATGGTGGTAACAAATCTCAGTCAGATTCACCTGGTGGGACAAACTGGTTGACCTATTCACTACCAACCAGCGGTCACATATGTATGACTAGCACCAAGTCAAAATCCCAACAACCAGAACCAATTCTGCGGTCAAAATCCAACACTTCATGGTATGAACTGACTATTGGTAGACACAGGTGTGTAGACGGTGTTGCGTACCCTGCTAACTCAGCTGCTAACGTTACCCCTGTCCTCCGCCTTTTCCAGAAAACATTAGTAGCTCTAGCCTGTCCTGCAAATACATGGCATTAGCTTGTTTAATTTCCATTAAGCCAAAAAATTTACAAAGTGGAGTTTTTGTTTTGAGCCAGCAGCATCCCGGAAGTTTACGTGATGGATGACGACAGTGAGTGTGCACGTCAAACAAACTGCTGTTAACGGTCGTTTATACAAACCTCCTCCGCGCAGAGCTGCTGGTAAACTCTCTCCAGGTCCTCCAGCTCCGTCAGGGCCGATATGGTCTCCATACTCACAGAGGACAGTGAGCCAGCTTCGCATCTTTTCGCTGCCACGGGCCCGTTGTCAGCCATCTTCCGCCACCGATACAGAACTTCAGGACCCCACGTCACAGAGGGGGGAAGTACACCCTGGGTTTAGCCTGTCAGGCAACTTCTTTTCACAGGAAGTGAGCTACAGAGGATACGGTCTGCCTCCTTGATTCAAAATTGTGACCCCAAACATGACCTTAACATTGGTATTTACCATATATATCATAAACCCACACATTCATATTTGTTGGTGGTGGGGTCTTGCTATGGCAGCACAGAAGCCGTACCTGAGAAGTTTAATTCCGGGTGCTAAACTCTCCTAAGGGTACTAAACTCTCCTAATACGCATGCGTTGTACGTGTTTGCACTTAAACAGTGGAGGCAATTAATCCAATGATGGCAACATAAGCCATTCATAGGCACTAGATAGAAGTGATCTTATTTTAAAGTGTTCATTCACATAAATAAAAAACAATAACAAATTAGCCGACCCCAGATAATATTGGGCTTTACATGGCAGCTTCTTTATATTTTGCCTGGAGCCCCTCAACCAGTTATCCTGTGCTAAAATTGTACCCTACCTCAGGTTTGCTGTGATACAATTAAGAATATACACCATGTAAGGATCATATAAATATAAATAATAACATTTATTAAAATTAGATTTAAGGACAGAATAAGTTTACTGTTCTTGAGTGAGTCTGTTGCCCACTTTGACACTTTTTTTTTGGTTGTAACTGTTGCATCTACCTCAGAAACTTACAATACCAATACACTGGAGATTAATAGAATTTCATTTTTGGTGCTCAATGCATAAAACATTACATTACAATTTGTATTGCCATTAACAATATCTCAGTTACCCACAATGCATCTGACCTCACTACCACCTTGTAAGCATTTTCCAACTTCAAAAGAAAATGTGTCCTTCGGCTCTGCCATAAATTAACCCTGATTCCTGAAAAGTTAGTTATGTATTGATTCAGTAAAGAAGATTGTACAATATAATTATCTTCAAAATATTCTCTTACAGATCAAATTTTAATGCCATTACCTGCAGTGTTCCTGTAGGGAAGATGATACTCCAGTGGGAGTATAAAAACATTTTAACCAAAATCAAAACTGCCTCTCTAAATCCTTCCCAACATTGTCTTGCCTAAACATCCTGTTTCAACAAAAAGGTCAATGAAGGAAAATATGATGCTCTCAAAAATGGCCTAATTCAGCACACATCCTCTTACCACCACAAATTTCAACAAGAGACTTAAGTTTCATAACAGGATCACACGTTAAAGCCGTGGTGTAATTTGGTATAAAAAAGGAAAGAAAAAGCATGAAACTATTCAATTTGTTTGACTGATCATCTCTAGACCGCACAGTAAAAGAAAATCTCTGATGTGTCAGATTTTTACTGACAACATTCCAATTTCATTGGCAAAATGTAGATTTTTTGCAACTGATCCTATCCTGCAGACTTGAGTGAGCAGCAACACATACATTTTTATGGCCAGTCTCTGACTACTATATTCATTTGAAAATTGCTTGTTGCAGCCATGAGTACAGGGTGAGGTGTGGAGGGAGAGGTTTGTCCTAGATCACATTTCTATTCATTTGATACCGGAGTAATATCAGGACATCACACAACGAGACAGGATCAGAGTGGGCAGAAGAGGAAGAAAGAAGCAGTGCAACACAGCTGTGACAGAAAACTACTGCAAAATATATTTTACTAAAAGGGGAGACATCATCATGTCTTTGAATTTGTCCCAAAGCATTCATAGAAAATTTGAAATCAGTGATGTCAGGATATGATCAGGAGGCTTGATGTTCTCTGGACAACAACAAGACACATTCTCTTTCCCGCTGAAGCTCTTCCCATTTCTTCTGCAGCTCTGTCTTTTCCTTCTGGACCTCTTCTCTCTGTCTACTCAAGTCTTTGGCTTCCTCTAGCTGTGCTTTCCTCAGTGACTCAATCTGCTGCCTCTCTGCAGCTGCCTCCCTGGCATTCACTGCACGCAGATTCTCGAGCAGCTCCCTCTGATGCTCCAGAGCCCGAGCTTCCTCCTTCTGCACTCTCCTCAGAGCTTCTATCAGCTCCTGCTCTCTCCTTAACACACGCTTTTCTCCTTCAGAAGCTCTTGAAACTTTCACTTTGCCTGTAAAAGGAAGGGAAAGAGAAGGCCACATGTCTAGTCTCATTAGTCTCACAATCTTGGATACAGTAGAACCACAAAATGTGTGGTTCACAATCTTTTTTTCTTTGATCCGACAGTTCTAATTTCTTTTAATTTAATTGGGTTTCTAATTTAAATCTGAATTCTGCTAATTTTGTACTGCATTTTGGATTATACAGTACAGGCCAAAAGTTTGGACACACCTTCTCATTCAATGCCTTTCCTTTATTTTCATGACTATTTACATCGTAGATTCTCACTGAAGGCATCAAAACTATGAATGAACACATGGAATAATGTACTTAACAAAAAAGTGTGAAATAAATGAAAACATGTCTTATATTTTAGATTCCTCAAAGTAGCCACTCTTTGCTTTTTTGATAGCGCTGCAAACCCTTGGTGTTCTCTCAATGAGCTTCTTGAGGTAGTGACCTGAAATGGTTTTCACTTCACAGGTGTGCCTTGTCAGGATTAATTAGTGGAATTGTTTCCCTTATTAATGGGGTTAGGACCAACAGTTGTGTTGTGCAGAAGTCAGGTTGATACACAGCCGACAGCCCTATTGGACAACTGTTAGAATTCATATTATGGCAAGAACCAATCAGCTAAGTAAAGAGAAACGAGTGGCCATCATTACTTTAACAAATGAAGGTCAGTCAGTCCGGAAAGGAACTGCAACCGCCCCAGGAAAGGAAGACCAAGAGTCACCTCTGCTGCTGAGGATAAGTTCATCCGAGTCACCAGCCTCAGAAATCTCAAGTTAACAGCAGCTCAGATTAGAGACCAGATGAATGCCACACAGAGTTCTAGCAGCAGACACATCTCTAGAACAACTGTTAAGAGGAGACTGCGCGAATCAGGCCTTCATGGTCAAGTAGCTGCTAGGAAACCACTGCTAAGGAGAGGCAACAAGCAGAAGAGATTTGTTTGGGCCAAGAAACACAAGGAATGGACATTAGACCACTGGAAATCTGTGCTTTGGTCTGATGAGTCCAAATTTGAGATCTTTGGTTCCAACCGCCGTGTCTTTGTGCGCCGCAGAAAAGGTGAACGGATGGATTCTACCTGCCTGGTTCCCACCGTGAAGCATGGAGGAGGAGGTGTGATGGTGTGGGGGTGTTTTGCTGGTGACACTGTTGGGGATTTATTCAAAATTGAAGGCATACTGAACCAGCATGGCTACCACAGCATCCTGCAGCGACATGCCATCCCATCCAGTTTGCGTTTAGTTGGACCATCATTTATTTTTCAACAGGACAATGACCCCAAACACACCTGCAGGCTGTGTAAGGGCTATTTGACCAAGAAGGAGAGTGATGGAGTGCTGCGCCAGATGACCTGGGGTCTCATTTATAAACATGGCGTACGCACAAAACGGGGCTGAAAACGTGCATACGCCACTTCCCACGCAAAGGTTGTGATTTATAAAAAACAAACTTGACGGGAGAATGTGCGGTCCTCCACACAAACTCTGACCCATGCGTACGCACATTTTGGAAAATAGGAATTGGCGACGCAGATGGTGAGGTGGTGAACTGAAGTCAGACTGCAGAAAGTACATGTGGGAATAACGATTAGGCTATTCTTAATATGTTTAAGTATCACGCACATTTCTTCACACCATATGAAGATTAAATCCAGCAGTGTTATTTGCGCTTGTACTGAGTGATAATTGTTCCATAAACACCTCAAACTCAAATCTTAAATCAAAACTCATTCTTAATATTTAATCAGCGCTGTCTCGCCGTCACATTGTCCGCTACGGAGCGCAGGAGTAGGAGATGGCCCGACTGCATGGAATACAGGATAGCATCAAATACCCTACCATTAGATAACTGCACAACACAGTGTAAATAACTAAATATCTGTCTTTAAAACTGTGCATATATCATCAAATGTCAAAGTCTGGAAATACAGCCGTTAAGCTCTCGCGCAATCGTTACGCTCTATGTCCTCGTTATCGGTCTAAAATTTAATACTGTTTATAACAAACCCTGCATGAAGAAAAGTGTGTTTGCCTATTACATTTCGATTTCAAATTGTATCTCGGGGTGGGGGATACCACTAGTTGTTGCTGTGATTTTAGCAAGGTGTTAACAATCACAAATTGTTGTAGACTAAACATATAAATACTGCGGTGACCCCGTGCGTAATGCTGCATTATGGCACTGCTGGCCCTGCAGGAGGACTGGAATGGAAGAATCAGGAGAAAAAGAGACTTCAGGAACCATGACGATGACTGGCTCATATGCCGATTTAAAGTGATGGTTTGGAGTAATTTACCCTAGGGTCCTTTGCACCATGACCTCGAGCCAAACACCCCCCCCAGAAGCTTTTTTCACCTGGGTCTAACATTGGGCGAGTTAGCGATTGCTAGCGTTAGAGCGCTGATTAGCTTAGCGCAGGGGCTAATGGACCCACGTTTGTATCTCGTAAATGACCCCACTAATAATGCCCGAAATGATACCAAAGGTCTACACTAGTACAAATAGGTTATGCACTCATAAAACGATGGATTGGAAAGTTTGTAAGTACACCAGAAGTTTGCACTTGCAACACTTGCCTGCTATCTTCTGCTCTCTGTTGCTGCTGTTGCTGCTGCTGCTGCTACCTGCAGTTAGACGAGTGCTTAGGGCCGTCTACAAATTACTACACCGAAAAGAGATGCAACAAAAATATTTATTAATTTAATGATTAAATAAGGTAATGTCTCCAAACTTACCTGAATTATTACTTGTCTCCTGCTAGTTATATTACAGCACTTACTTTAAAAAATAAGTTAAATTAAAAAATATTTTTGTTGCATCTCTTTTTGGTGTTGTAATTTGTAGATGTCCCTAAGCACTCGTCTCACAGCATCAACAACAATAGCAGAGAGCAGAAGCCAGCAGGCAAGTGTTATTTACATAACCTTCTGGTGTACTTACAAACTTTACAATCCATCGTTTTATGAGTGCATAACCTATATATACTAGTGTAGACGTTTGGTATCATTTCGGGCATTATTAGTGGGGTCATTTAAGAGATACAAATGTGGGTCCATTAGCCCCGCGCTAAGCTATTCAGCGGCTAACGCTACTCTACGCTAACTCGCCCAATGTTAGACCCAGGTGAAAAAAGCTTCTGGGGGGGTGTTTGGCTTGAGGTCATGGTGCAAAGGACCCTAGGGTAAATTACTCCGAACCATCACTTTAAATTCCCTAATATAGCTGTAATAGTAATATAGCTGCGCTCTTGGATCTATGTACTGAATTGCGTCCAGTAGAGAGGGCGACGCGCCGGAACCGTGCCATCCCGGTCCAAATACAGGTCCTCGCCACTCTGGATGAAACCGGCTGTTTTCAGAGGGAAATGGCTGACAGCTATGTGTTTTTTTTTTAAATAAATATTATATATAATCTTCAACTTCATCACTAAGGCTTGTTTGGATATAATGTATAGTTATGTTAAATCTTATTATATACGTCTGGTATATCGAAGCTGTCCCCGATTACTGTAATGCCTGCTGATTTGGAAGATTTTATTAATAAAGGTAGTCTATAGATCCGGTTTCCATACGCTGTGTGACAACAGGCCGAAATTATAATTCAATTGGCAGCAATTCCCGAGCGTCTGAGAGTTTTTTTTGTGTTTGTTTGTTTTCTCCGCCAGTCGTCATGATTCGGCATGTTTCGGTGTAACGAAGAACAACTGCCAGGGTCATTAACATACTTATCAGCATTCACGAGGTGCTTTACATTGACTATTTATGGTTAAAAATGGGCATGTACAGGGCGGGATAAGAGGCTGATCCACGTACGCACGCTTGTAGTCAATCTGTGATTTATAAAGGGAACATTGCTTACAGGTGTGCGTACGCACGGTTTTATAAATCTGACTTTTTTTCGGCGTACGCCAATTTGAGCTTTTGGGCGCACGTACACTTATAGTAAGGATCCTACGCACAGTTTTATAAATGAGACCCCAGGCCTCCACAGTCACCGGACCTAAACCCAATCGAGATGGTTTGGGGTGAGCTGGACCGCAGAGTGAAGGCAAAAGGGCCAACAAGTACTAAGCATCTCTGGGAACTCCTTCTAAACTGTTGGAAAACCATTTCAGGTGACTACCTCTGGAAGCCCATCAAGAGAATGCCAAGAGTGTGCAAAGCAGTAATCAGAGCAAAGGGTGGCTACTTTGAAGAAACTAGAATATAAGACACTTTTTTGTTAAGTACATAATTCCATATGTGTTCATTCATAGTTTTGATGCCTTCAGTGAGAATCTACAATGTAAATAGTCATGAAAATAAAAAGGAAACGCATTGAATGAGAAGGTGTGTCCAAACTTTTGGCCTGTACTGTATGTTAGCTAGGTTTGTGTTTAGACAACATTTAATATTTGTCTTCTGATAAATGAAATGTGTTAAAAACTAAATTTATATATTTCACTTATTCAGCAAGATTTCATTGAAAAAGTCAAACAGCAGTGAGCTATAAAACATTACCCGAAAACTGTCTCTGCTTCTCTGGCGCCCCAACAGTTTCTGGTGGTGTCGATGTGTCACCGTTAGCATTTGAGCCCTGTGATGAGTGGGGTGGTGGTGGGTGCTGCTTGACTGCTACCAGCTGAGAAAAGACCCCTGGGTGTCTCTTTGACAAGTGCCGATGCAAGTTGCTGGTTCTCCTGCCTTCAGAGCACTCTAACTTGTTCATGCAAATGCGGCAACGAGCAGCAGCCAAACTGTCCAGGTACTCGTAGTGCCTCCAAACCAAGCTGCGTTTTTTCTGCCTACATTTCACAGAGCGGTCATCACTTGCCTCTTCATGTGTTGTTTGTTCTGCTAGACTTCCTTGTGCAGCCTCCAGGATGCCATTACTGGCAGAACTATTATCAGCACCATTCACCGTGGTATAGGTGTCAGAGTCCTCCAGAGCCACCTCCACTAAATAAGAGGAAAACAAAAAAGTTATAATTAGGACTGCAACTAACAATGCATTATTGATTAACATGTTAATATGATTTTTTATTTTTTTTATTTATCCATGTGTCACCTTTAGCATTTGAGCCCTGTGATGAGTGGGGTGGTGGTGGGTGCTGCTTGTCTGCTACCAGCTGAGAAAAGACCCCTGGGTGTCTCTTTGACAAGTGCCGATGCAAGTTGCTGGTGCTCCTGCCTTCAGAGCACTCTAACTTGTTCATGCAAATGCGGCAACGAGCAGCAGCCAAACTGTCCAGGTATTCGTAGTGCCTCCAAACCAAGCTGCGTTTTTTCTGTCTACATTTCACAGAGCGGTCATCACTCGCCTCTTCATTTGTTGTTTGTTCTGCTAGACTTCCTTGTGCAGCTTCCAGGATGCCATTACTGGCAGAACTATTATCAGCACCATTCACCGTGGTATAGGTGTCAGAGTCCTCCAGAGCCACCTCCACTAAATAAGAACACTTAATATTAGAAAGCATTTTATTGGCACAATAAAAATCAACTATAATAGAAAACAGATTTTTAGTCCAAATCGAAAACAATTTCACAATAGATTTTTTTTAAAGAACAAAGAAAAACAACTTGGATGACTTGTACCACTTTGTACCTGATGCAGGGTTATCTTGGTCATCATTATCATAACTTCGTCGTCATCTCACATCCTCGGCCACTTGCGCCGATGGATGATGTGATTTTAAGTGGCGGTGAAGATTGTTTGTTGACCCGGATTTATATGATAAGTTTGATCTGCAGATATTACCCCCAATTTCCACCAACTGCGGCACGTCTGTGGAGCCGCTCCGGAACGGCTGCGTTCCGACTCCGTCCCAGCTCCGCAGAGCTTCTATTTTTGCCGGACGCCGGAGAGTGGCGCAATAATTCAGCACAATTCAGATTTTGCGGGACAGGATGTCGAGCATAGAAACAAAATAAACCATCCGGTCAATTTTCAAAATAAAATACACCGTGCTCACGGCAGATCATATTTCCCTGCACTACACCTTGAAAACACAGCTCAGAGTCGTTTCCCCTCTACTCCTCTGGATGGAAACAAACTGTTGTTGATTTTGTGGTTCTATTCTACTTGAATTTGCGAGATCTCGTGGGTCCTCGTGACTACAGCTGTCAGTCATGGCCGCAGCCGTTGCGCAACAAATCCAGACCTGGCGAGTATTGAAGGACGGCGGAGCACGGAGCAGACACGCAGCGGAGCAGATCTGCAGTCGTACCGCAGTTGGTGGAAATGAGGGGTTACACTCCGCTTTATCGTTGCCTTTATTGCTGAGTTTATTTTGTTTATTTTGATACACGTTGCCCCACAATGCATTGCTAATGTCATATCCGGCATCTCATGCTGCATTCTTCAGAGCCCGTCTATGGATTATGTATTAGAAATTAGCTTGTTTGAGATGAGCCACGTATGCGCAGAATCGACCAACAGTGATTGCCGCCCAATGCATGCATTAGATTTGTGTCCGACTTGATCCTGACTTACTCTGACGTCATGCACACGTGGGCAACAATAACCTCACAAGATCAAGGTGGCTGCAGTTCTGAGACGCAGGCAGCGCAGTTGCTTTTCACCGACTGAAAGACTTATGCTGCGTTCATGCCACCTGGGACCACTCCCGTGATTACGTTGTTTTTCCGACTGCCAGCGTTCACATGGTCGGGATGCGTGTTCTTCTTCTTCTGTTATATTGGCGTTTGGCATAACAACTTGTTGTATGACTGCCACCAACGGTTGGGCGTAGCCTAGAGCATCAGGTGTGGGAAAACATGAAGGCCACAATAATAAGATTTGCTGCGGTTTTCTTTTGCGAGCATCCAAACAGCACATCGCCAAGTGTTTGTTTGTGTTATCTGGAGGACAACTAACGGGAAAAGACACGGATAATGTGTTGTTTTTTTATACATAGGCCTATTTATGAATAATTTTAAACATATTATGTCTGTGTATGTTTCTTGGCAGAGGCATTTGTCCACAATAAACAGTTTATTGTCATTGAAATATGTTCAGTGAACCAAAGTCGCCTCCATCAAACGTCAGTTGTCAACAACGCGTCACCAACTGGGGAACTCGGTTATCAAAATCCAGCCAGAGTTTCCCACCTCTGATTCCCACAGGAAGTGACGTGAATGCTGACGTTTTCACTCGGAAAAACGTTTTTCCGATGTCCATGAACACACGGCCAGGCGGACGCGAAATTAAGAATCCCACTATGGCCACGCCAAGACCCGCCCTACGAAGCAGCTCGATTGGTTGGGGTTAGGCATTTCACCTCGAGTGGTTAAGGTTAGGATAACCGATTGGTCAGGAGATAGGACCTGCACAAATGGGGTTACGTTACCTTACGTTCCTGCTGGCCAATAAATGCTATTGAAGGGCGGGTCTTGGCGTGGCCATAGTGGAATTTGTAATATCGCCAGGCGGACCCAGGGAATGCTGGGAAACGCCGGTCTCTCAGCTGTTCTAACAGCTGATTGGTTCACAATCGACTCAACATGATGACGTTTTATATAAACATTTTATTGATTTTGAATTGGAGGGATTTTAACTGCTATTTGTCTGATTTAAAGGCTTATTCTGTACAAACCACATGTTGCGTGGCTGATATGACGTTTAGAAGTCAGAGAGACTAAATCTGTTCAGATTACAGATCATCTAACTACAGTGTGTTGTTAATTAAAATCAGCAACAGGTAGAGCATTTTGACAGCTACTTTTAATTCATAAAAACTCATAATTAAAAACAACTGGAGACTGTGTACAAGCTGATATATGGGTCTGATACATTTTTTATTAAATCGGACCACAGTGTTTCTGTCACTTCCTGTTCAGTCTGAAGGCCGCTGGAAACTGTCCGACCTTTTTTTTCTTTTTCTTTTTTTCCTGTTTGTAGAATTCCGGTCATACATCTTTTTTTATTATTATTGCAGAATATTTTTGTTACAATTTGTCAAAACAAAGAGACTGAACTTGTAGTACACAACTCATTTTGTTACAGAACATGTTTTCATAAAGAATAAAAAACATAAGAAAGTAAAAGAATTAAAAAATATATAATAAATAATAATATCTATCAATCAATAGATTGCATTGCATACATGTTGATGCTGATTTACCCTCTAATCCAGAAATACAATCTATATAATTTTTTAAGTCAAGTTTAAAGAATTAATTTTTCTTAAATTTCGATTTATGAATAAAGAATTTTCCAAGCAAAATTATTAAGTTGACTAAATATTGTACAGAGGAGTTTGAGTCAGAAAAGTAAAAGAAGATATCAAAATTAGATAAATGTATTTTTGAGCCAAATTTATCATTGATGAAACATTGTATATCATTCCACAGAGAAGAGCTATGTGAACAGCTATAGAATAAATGGTCTTCCATAAAGCAAAAGCTGCATTTTTCGATAAATTTAGAGATAATCTTGTTACAGGGGTAAAAATGGTGAAGAATTTTAAAAGATATTTCTTTTACTTACTTTATTTGGGATACATTTTTTTAGAAACAGGGTTGTGTCATCGGCCAGCTGTGAAATTTGTATTTCTCTTTCATTCAATGCAATTCCTTTGAATGAACTCTTGTGAATTAAATCACATAAAATTTGAGCTACAATCAAAAATAGAAGAGGCGAGGTGGGGCAGCCTTGGCGGATACCTTTGTTTATGTAAAATCTGGGTGAGGTTCCATTAGCCAATTTAACACAACTGTTACAGTTTTTACAGCATTAATAAAATTCTTACCAAAATTAAAAAAGTTTAAGGTGTCAAAAATAAATTTGTGGCTTACCGTGTCAGAGGCTTTTTGAAAGTCTAAGAATAAAATAAGGTGTTCATCATCTAGAAAGTCTTTGTATTCAATCAGATCTAAAACTAGGCGAATGTTATTGGCTATGTGACGATTTTTTATGAAACCAGATTGGCATTCATCAATTAACTGTCCGACCTGAGAGCGGACTTTTGTCACCGCCCCCGGCTGCTGCTGCTGCCTGCGCTCGTCCACTTTACAGCTTTTCAAAGGCGAGGCGCAGTTCATCTCGACCGAGAACGCACCATAAATCTCTGCGTTCTCTCAACCCTCGGATATTACGTCACTTCCACGGCGTTTGTTCTCTTAATACATCCATGGTTCTGGCAGAGGGTTATATTAGTAGACGGGCTCGGGTTCTGGTAGGTTTTGCGCGTCCGAGTTGGAGAAAAAACATGGACGCCACCCGGAAAGCTGTTGTTGCGGTAGCACCATAGACGATATGGGTAGCAGGTAGCACTGGCCTAGTTAGCAACGCTAGCCACGTTTAGCAACACCCGTTTGAAACAAGTCTTCATGCAATATTGCACTCCCACCAAGACCGATTCCCATACCCACAGGAAGTGATACGGACGCAGTAAGGTACTGCAGTAATACGAGTGATTGAAATCGTTATTTAAACAACCAAAGCGGTCCAAAAACAATGAAAACAATTCATACTTACAAGTCACACAGGGCGCAGCCATCTTGGATTCCGTATCGGAATTGTTGCTCGGTGTCCTCTGAGTAAACCTGTTTGAGTCGTGACTCACTCATCTTTCCCCCGTGTCTTTAAATGAACTCATGAGACGCGAGTCTCTAGTATCATTCACAAACCTCTTGCAACATTAGCTACTGCTAGTCCTAGCCATCTTAGCTGCCAAAAGCTATAACTTACAATTTCGTAGGCCACCACAGCTCCACAAGCGACTGAGCGAGCAGAGAGACGACCCGCAGACTCAGAGCCGGAAACATTGCAAGCTAGCAGACCATGGGACTCATGAGTCATCATGACTCCTTACTACTCATGAGTCATGATGACTCATAGGTCATCATGACTCATGAGTCCTCAATTCAGTAAGTCAGTCGCGCGAATCAGCCGGCTGCGTTGTCATGAGTGGATCTGTAGAGCCGGTGAAGTCTCTCCTCGAGTCAGGGTGAAAGTGAAAAATAGCATGGATGCCAGCCGAACTTAGCCCCGCCCACAACATTCGAGGTGACTAGAATCTGAGTATGATCAGCATATCAAAATTAGGTTGATCGATTAAATATATATATTATATATAATATTACAAATATATATATATATATATATATATTTTATTATTCACTGCGGGCATTTCTCCGTTCCTGTGTCTACATGCTTAGGCTACACTACTTAAAAAAAAATCAGGTAAGCAATGATAGCACGTGAACAACAAGTGCACAAACTTATGAAAATAAAAAAAATAAAAATAGAAACATATGAGGCAATACAAACGAGAAATAAATTAAAATAACAGACATTACAAACAACAAAAAGAAAAGTACTAGAAGACATACATTTACAGTTAGTCAGGTTTCAGGGAAAAAAAGCTCGTTTTTTGTTATCCAACGTTCTAAGTGACTTCAGTAGAGATTTAAATTCTATGAGAAAAGGTACAAAATTAGAAATTATATAGAATATATAGAATTTTGCATACAGAATAACAAAATTAATTAGATACTCAAGAGCACCATTACCTAAATTATTGTAGAAACGGATGATATCTTTAAGGTTAAAGGAGTAGATAAAGTTGGAGGGTGGGGGTGTGGCCTTGACCAACTGCCACTTTGCTCGTTTGAAAGCCGTGATGTCTCTCTCTTTCTAATGGGCAGGCCAAATTCTCTGGGCGGGGAAAGCAGAGAAAGGGGAGGTAACCTTGCTCCTTATGACCTCATAAAGGAGCAAGATTCCAGATTGGCCCATCTGAGCTTTCATTTTCTCAAAGGCAGAGCAGGATACCCAGGGCTCGGTTTACACCTATCGCCATTTCTAGCCACTGGGGGACCATAGGCAGGCTGGGGGAACTCATATTAATGTTAAAAAACCTCATAAAGTGACATTTTTATGCCATGGGATCTTTAAGAATGTGATTTATATCTCTTTGGAACCAATTCGAAAAAAATAAGGATTTGTTCCTAGTGACTATGTTACAATTGTTCCAGAGGAAAGTCTTGTGCGGTGAAAAATTGTGGACAAAGGCTAGCTTCCAAGCTAGAAGGGCTTGCTGATGGAATTTTGATAATTTAATTGGCAATTATTTCCTGTGACTAAATGGCTCTCCTGTGAGCAGCTGCATGAGGTGGCGAGTAGGACTGAGTTTCCTTGGCGATTTAGCAATACTGACTCAAGTGACTCGCTAACCTGGATAAGTTTAGTGAGTGGCTCAGAATAACCCGAATCCTTAAAAGGAATCGAGTTTGCCAGGCCTAAAAATAGAACGCAGCATCATACTCCAATTTTTTTTATAAAAGATGATTTAGATTATAATGAAAATAAAATGTATTTTTCAGACATTGTTGTAGCTACTTTATCTGTTGCACATTCAGTAAAAGGACAAGGGAATTTTTAAAAGTTTTGTTGAATTTATTTATAAATTTATAAATGTGGGATCATATGTACCACAAAGGAGTATGATACTATAGTATGATATTCATCTCCTTTGCTTCATTTCATAAAATTGTCAGTCCTTTTGATACCCGTTTCCTGTATTATGTTTAGAAAATATAATAATCATACAACTGATATTTATTATAAAACGGTTAACAACATATATCCAAATAATGTAAATGTAGATTTTTTTTTACAGCTTTTTTGTCTGCATTTATGGTTGTGCCAGAAAAAAAATCAACTCAAATATATCAAGCACCCTACTAATATATGACATTGTGAGAGCTATGTAATCTGATGTAGCTAAACTATAAATCATGGCGATATATTACTAGTCAATAATAGTTTCCAGCAAACCTGCACTTTGAGAACAGGCACAGTTAAGTTCCATAGACTGTATATAAAGTACATGAGGAATATAGAAGTTTTTCGCATAAAAAGTTCAGTTATTTCGAGCAAGCATATCCTGTAATCCCCACATGACTGCAGCATAATGCTCCCATGGAGAAATGATAATTCTTATGGAGATGAGGCATTATATAACATGTTGCATCATGCAGTTAACATATTTGAAAATTAATATTCTGTCTGATTATAGGTAGTCTCACTTTGCCAGACCTTCCTCCAAAGAGGGTCTGGCTACTCCACATAGCATTCGGGGATGGGAAGAAAACATGCTCTGGCTTAATGGCATTTCTTTAAACCAATCAGAATCGTCATTGGCGGCGCTACGCTCCGCACAGAACCGCTGCAAAAAAGTTGTGCTGAGTCAGTAACACAACTAACCTGAGCGGAGATTTAGAGATTATATTAAATATATAAACACTGTGTAAACAGTATTACTGTAATGAGTAAAGACCTGTATATATTATCAATAGATACTTAACATCTGTGTTCTATGGTTCTATGCTCATCCTGTGGAAACTTGACAGGTGGCTGTTAAAAGGTGGTAGTTTCCTTCCTCAAAGTCAGTTGCCATTGGTGAGTTTTCAGTGGAAAAAAGGTACCAGTGATGTCAGGATATGATCAGGAGGCTTGATGTTCTCTGGACAACAACAAGTCACGTTCTTCTCTTTCCTGCTGAAGCTCTTCCCATTTCTTCTGCAGCTCTGTCTTTTCCTTCTGGACCTCTTCTCTCTGTCTACTCAAGTCTTTGGCTTCCTCTAGCTGTGCTTTCCTCAGTGACTCAATCTGCTGCCTCTCTGCAGCTGCCTCCCTGGCATTCACTGCACGCAGATTCTCGAGCAGCTCCCTCTGATGCTCCAGAGCCCGAGCTTCCTCCTTCTGCACTCTCCTCAGAGCTTCTATCAGCTCCTGCTCTCTCCTTAACACACGCTTTTCTCCTTCAGAAGCTCTTGAAACTTTCACTTTGCCTGTAAAAGGGAGGGAAAGAGAAAGCCACATGTCTAGTCTCATTAGTCTCACAATCTTGGATACAGTAGAACCACAAAATAAAAAAGAAAAGTCTTTTTGAAACTTGATATTCATTTGCTTTAAATGTGTATTAGAGTGAAAAATAACGTATTTATATATTTCACTTATTCAGCAAGATGTCATTGAAAAAGTCCGTATGAATGACATACACAAACAGCAGTGAGTTATAAAACATTACCCGAAAACTGTCTCTGCTTCTCTGGGGCCCCAACAGTTTCTGGTGGTGTCGATGTGTCACCGTTATCATTTGAGCCCTGTGATGAGTGGGGTGGTGGTGGGTGCTGCTTGACTGCTACCAGCTGAGAAAAGACCCCTGGGTGTCTCTTTGACAAGTGCCGATGCAGGTTGCTGGTGCTGCTGCCTTTAAAGCACTGTAACTTCTTCATGCAAATGCGGCAACGAGCAGCAGCCAAACTGTCCAGGTATTCGTAGTGCCTCCAAACCAAGCTGCGTTTTTTCTGCCTACATTTCACAGAGCGGTCATCACTCGCCTCTTCATGTGTTGTTTGTTCTGCTAGACTTCCTTGTGCAGCCTCCAGGATGCCATTACTGGCAGAACTATTATCAGCACCATTCACCGTGGTATAGGTGTCAGAGTCCTCCAGAGCCACCTCCACTAAATAAGAGGAAAACAAAAAAGTTATAATTAGGACTGCAACTAACAATGCATTATTGATTAACATGTAACTATGATTTATTTTTATCGATGTGTCACCGTTAGCATTTGAGCCCTGTGATGAGTGGGGTGGTGGTGGGTGCTGCTTGACTGCTACCAGCTGAGAAAAGACCCCTGGGTGTCTCTTTGACAAGTGGCGATGCAGGTTGCCGGTGCTGCTGCCTTTATGGCACTGTAACTTCTTCATGCAAATGCGGCAACGAGCAGCAGCCAAACTGTCCAGGTATTCGTAGTGCCTCCAAACCAAGCTGTGTTTATTCCGTCTACGTTTCACAGAGCGGTCATCACTCGCCTCTTCATTTGTTGTTTGTCCTGCTAGACTTCCTTGTGCAGCTTCCAGGATGCCATTAATGGCAGAATTAATATCAGCATCATTCACCGTGGTATAGGTGTCAGAGTCCTCCAGAGCAACCTCCACTAAATAAGAGGGAAAACAAAGAAAGGTTATTATATATATATATATATATATATATATATATATATATATATATATATATATATATATATATATATATATATATATATATATATATATATGTCAATGATCTGCATTGTAAACATTACACAAGGTGACACCACATCTCTCAGATTTGTCAGTGAATTTACTACTTTGAATTTACCCTCTGTATGCAATGTCTAATGTTAACAGAGTTACTTTGCCTTGAATACAATTCATGTATAATTTAATATTAGAAAGCATTTTATTGGCACAATAAAAATCAACTATAATGACTATAATAGAAAACACATTTTTAGTGCAAATGAGATGGATAATCAATTATCTGAAAACAATTTCAAACAATTTTTTTTTTTAAAACAGAGTAAAACAACTTTTCAAAGTGTCAGAGGTAGATGCAAAGGTGTGAGTGACGATGGATGACTTGTACCACTTCGTACCTTACATTAGGTGATTATGGTTGCTGAAATACCAAATTGCTGTCTTAAAATGACTGAGAAAATGACAACAAGTATTTGAGTGGTTGAGTAGATAAGTACTGAAATAGTGTTTGATCGGATGATATTTTACTTTCATATTTACTTTTCCAGTTGGATTATAAAGGAAATTTACAAGGCGAAAAATATAACATTACTCCAACTGTATGTTGAAACTCTGACCATGATGATGCATGATTTGATAAAAAACCAGGGTTGGGTATCTAACCTCAATACCTTTTGGTACAAGCCAAAATGTGTCCACAGCAGAGTGTTGAAAACTGTCAAGTACTGAAAGCTGGTGTCAAATTTGTGGTTCACAATCTTTTTTTCTTATTCTTTGATCAGACAGTTCCTAATTTAAATCTGAATTCTGCTAATTTTGTACTGCATTTTGGATTATATGTTAGCTAGGTTTGTGTTTAGACAACATTTAATATTTGTCTTCTGATAAATGACGAAATGTGTTAAAAAATATTTATATATTTCACTTATTCAGCAAGATGTCATTGAAAAAGTCAGTATGAATGACATACACAAACAGCAGTGAGCTATAAAACATTACCTGAAAACTGTCTCTGCTTCTCTGGGGCCCCAACAGTTTCTGGTGGTGTCGATGTGTCACCGTTAGCATTTGAGCCCTGTGATGAGTGGGGTGGTGGTGGGTGCTGCTTGACTGCTACCAGCTGAGAAAAGACCCCTGGGTGTCTCTTTGACAAGTGCCGATGCAGGTTGCTGGTGCTGCTGCCTTTATGGCACTGTAACTTCTTCATGCAAATGCGGCAACGAGCAGCAGCCAAACTGTCCAGGTATTCGTAGTGCCTCCAAACCAAGCTGCGTTTTTTCTGCCTACATTTCACAGAGCGGTCATCACTCGCCTCTTCATGTGTTATTTGTTCTGCTAGACTTCCTTGTGCAGCCTCCAGGATGCCATTACTGGCAGAATTAATATCAGCATCATTCACCGTGGTATAGGTGTCAGAGTCCTCCAGAGCCACCTCCACTAAATAAGAGGAAAACAAAAGTCATATATATGACTGTCAATGATCTGCATTGTAAACATTACACAAGGTGACACCACATCTTTCAGCTTTGTCAGCGAATTTACTACTTTGAATTTACCCTCTGTATGCAATGTCTAATGTAAATGAAGTTTCCTTGTCATGAATACAATTCATGTAACACTTAATATTAGAAAGCATTTTATTGGCACAATAAAAAAATGACTATAATATAAAAGAGATTTTTAGTGCAAATCTGAAAACAATTTCACACAAGATTTGTTTTAAAGAACAAAGTAAAACAAAGTTTCAGAGGTAGATGCATAGGTGTGAGTGACGATGGATGACTTGTACCACTTTGTACCTGATGCAGGGTTGTCTTGGTCATCATTATCATAACTTCGTCGTCGTCTCACATCCACGGCCACTTGCGCCCATGGATGATGTGATTTTAAGTGGCGGTGAAGATTGTTTGTTGACCCGGATTTATGTGATAAGTTTGATCTGCAAATATTACACTCCGCTTTATCGTTGCCTTTATTGCTGAAGTGCATCCAAATGCCGCTGCGTTTTCGAGTTTGGCCCATTCCCCCCCCCCCAAACACATGGTTACCTCTTGTTCTCATTTCTTTCTGTCTACGTTTAGCAAAGGAGAGCGAATATAGGGCAGGCAGTGAAATTTGGGCAGAACGATAAAAAGAACGACTCTCACCACGTAGTGTTACGACTCGGTGCTCTTGCTATCGTACCAAAAAGAGCCGCTGAAAAGAATCGTATTGCCACTGTTCACAGCTGTTCACAGCTGTTCGCTGACCGTTGGTAGTAGAGGTAGTTTCCGCTATCCGCGCAAGGATATCCGCCTCGTCGACGGTTTAACAAAAAACGTAGCTATAATACTCATATGTGTATCTTACATAACTGTTTATAGTCTATGGTATTTTATAATAACGTTACATCCAAGAAAAAAAAACGAAACCCCCCAAAAATGTCCGTGCTATATCTAGCTAGCTATGATAACATAACATTAATCATCACACAGCATTGCCTCTGTGGTCGAGATTACGTACCGCTCATATTCAGCGTTGTATATGTGACTTTACTTACTTTACTTTATTCTTTATTCAGGACACAAAAACGGTCCACAGCACAATACTAAACATAGCAAAAGACAGACAAATACAAGACAAAACACATACAATAAAAATGACTAGCTACAACAGTCAGTTGTAGTTGTTACTGTGAAATTAAGAGATAATGTATTTTCCATTGATTGGTAGTTTCCAAATTATCATCTTTTACTAAACTGTCTAGCTACAGTTAACGGTAATAGTACTAATAGTAGTGGCGTTAGCTAACGTTAGCTGTTGTGTTTATTTTGATACACATTGCCCCACAATGCATTGCTGCCGCCAAACGTCATATCCGGCATCTCATAATACATAAAATGTGTTTTTCAGACATTGTTGTAGCTACTTCGTCTGCATAGATATATACACTTCGTCTGTTGCATATTCGGTAAAAGGACAAGGGAATTTTTTTTAAGTTTGTTGAATATGTTTATAAATGTGGGATCATATGTACCACAAAGGAGTATGATACTGTAGTAAGATAGTATGATATTCATCTCCTTTGCTTCATTTCATCAAATAAAAGGGTCACTGTCCTTTTGATACCCGTTTCCTGTATTATGATTTTTACACCTGTAATTACAAGATATAACCACTACGGAATGTTTCACTTGTCCAATTACAAAATATAATAATCATACAACTGATGTTAATTATAAAACGGTTAACAACATATATCCAAATAATGTAAATGTAGATTTTTTACAGCTTTTTTGGTCTGCATTTATGGTTGTGCTTGAAAAAAAATCAACTCAAATATATCAAGCACCCTACTAATATATGATAGCTATGTAATCTGATGTAGCTAAACTATAAATCATGGCGATAGATTACTAGTCAATGATAGTTTCCAGCAAACCTGCACTTTGAGAAGAGGCACAGTTAAGTTCCATAGACTGTATATAAAGTACAACATAAAGTTCTTCGCTTAAAAAGTTCAAAGTTACTTAAGTTAAAGACTGATTTTGTCTTTACATAATAAACTGCAGTCTGACCAAAACACTAAATGAATAAAACTGTATTTATTTAGGGAAATATCCTCCAGGCAGATGAACAGTACAGTTTCCCAACTTAAATGCAACACATTGTGCTCAAAAAGCCATATTATCAATTAAAACTAACTAAATCTAAACAAGTTAAATATTTTAACAAGAGATTCACAGGCTGAAAACCCAAACACTGAACAGAATAAACGATGGGAAACTTTCTCCACACCAAGACATAAATAAATACAAAAAGGCTTCCTTATACAGACACGTTAAATTCAGTTTTACAGTGAGCCGGCTGGTACAAGCATCACACTGCATATTAAATATGTGGCATTTTATCAGTTATCAGTGCAAAAAAACAAACAATAAGGTGAAAACTCAGTTGGAATGTATTTTAATAGTGGTGGGTTATGGAACATCCTGCAGGCAAATGTGATGTGTTTAAAAAAAAAAATAATACACTTAATGTAAACTTTATTAATTGTTTTTGTAAAGCACTGTTAGGATAGCGTGAGGTAAGTGTGTAACATGTATGTTTCCTTATTTGCAGATCCTGCGTGGGTAGGGAACAGACCAATCAAATCAAACCAGCACACTTCTTTCGTCTTCACCTCCTGTCTCAGCTGTAGGAGCGCTAAGGCCCAATATTATTCAGGATATTCAGCAGTGCAGATGCAGTGAGTGACTACAACGACCGTAAACTTCTCTTGGTCTTAGCAAGTTAGAGAGGCACACATTTATACTCTCGCGCATGTCAGATCCAGTGGTTCTACTCAACGAAAAGACCTGTAATGTTTAGGGATGAATGGTGTACGGGGCTGGATCGTGGCTCCACTCTCGGGATTTAAACATTTGTAATAACTTTATATGCATAGGTTGCATGAAGCAAAATCTTGTAAAAGCATACATTTACTTCAATGGTTAACACATGTATACAAACCTCTCACACACTTTTAAACTAAATTTAGTAGTCAAATACCCTATATCTTCTGACAGTTTAACAATAAAAGGTCACTAATCTGTAATTTCTAGGACAAGCCTGTTTCTGCTAATGTAAAATAATGTGATACTTCACCTAAAATCTATAATCTAAGCATCAAATGCTCATCCTGTGGAAACTTGACAGGTGGCTGTTAAAAGGTGGTAGTTTCCTTCTTCAAAGTCAGTTTCAGTATGGTTGATTAGATTACCATTGGTGAGGTTTCAGTGGAAAAAAAAGGTACCAAACATATCTATTAATCCCTTTCTCTGAGGCATAATCCAGTCTTTCCATATGTTTGTTCCAGCCAGCGTTTACCCAAAATATTACTCACAACACTGCATTGCTGGAGTATGGTCTGGCTGCATGGGTTAACCTTCTAATAGAGGAAAAGAAAATGCTCTGGCTTGTTTGTATTTTTTTTTAATCAATCAATATCGTCTTCTGCGGCGCTAAGCCCCGGGTATCCTTGCAAAATAGATAGCGGAAAGAGAAGGAGCCAGCCTGAAATCTGGCACGTCTCCTTGCAGTATAAGTAAGCCAGACTAGTGTTGCGCTATCATCCTCATTAAAACTTCTTCAAGTAGTATATTTTGATAAAATGATGACAGAATGTACTGAACATATGAATGATGCAGGAGTGGTTTGAAATTAGATGTTTAGATACCTTTTCCCCCACTATGAAAACATGTCACTGCTGAAATCCACTATAGCAGTCATGAATTCCAGCTCACCATAGCTGCTTTGTCTGTGAAGAAGGAGACTTTTCACAGTTTTCCTACCTAAGGGTGTGAGAGATACTCTAAATTAAGATTTAAGATTGAGTATCTCTATAGAATTGGGAATTTTTAGGGGCAATGCTACAAATTAGACTTTTCATTATTCAGTTTTCTACATAGCTTATTTTACTCAATCCCTGGTATCTTATGTATGCCATGGCATGTCATAACATAAAAACCTACAAGCCCCTCTTGCAATCTTTAAATGTATGCTTATTATTACACACTCCAAAAAAATATAAATTAAATAAAAACTAAACTCTGCACAGCTCCATTATTCTTATTCTGAATTTTACAAAAGGCTGTGCTCCAACGGAGCATCATTTGCATTCTGCCAGTCGCCACACTGCAAACAACAAAAGTGTTTTGTTAGTCAAATCATCCTCGAGCTTTGATATTCACATTCATGTCATTCAGAATAAGGTGCTATTCGCATTGGGAATAAATTAACACCAAAATACATCTAAATGTTATGAACAATAGAGATTCAAATGTTTTCTAGATTGGACTGTACATTGGCTTTTAATTAGAGCCAAATTAATAAATTTACAGCTTGGCTCAACAACGGGTCATGACCCAAAACTGGGATGCTTGTGTACCACTTTGTTTCAGTAGCGCTGATGCCTAGCTCAACAAAATAGTCTACTGTAATCTTCAACTCTGGCAAACACTTTAACTACTGACGGTATGATGACTTAAAAAAAAAAAAAGGAAATATAAAAAAAAAAGTTCTGGCATACAGTACATCAGGAAGAGCTGTGCTCTTACCTTATCACAAGAATGAAGTATAAGCTATTTAATCTATCTCTGATTATCAGTGAAATACAACAAACTGCATGTTTCCAAAAAACAAAAAACCAAAACAAATATATCCACACTTGCTGCTTAAAGTGAGGATAAAAGGAAATGGTCAGACATTTGCTGAAAGTTTTTTTTTTTAACACAAGGAACTTAGCCAATATTTGACATTGGTGGTGCCTTGCTGACAAGTGACACATAACAACCTTATTTTGCCAGACATTTGCAGTCATGACTCCATGTAATAAAGACTGTGTCTACTTTTTGGCATGGTACAGGTTATAAACGTGTAAATGGGGCACAGGTAGATTTTGACACAGCTATTATAATATTTTATGTTGAGAATCAGAATAATGGAGCTGTGGTTAACACATTTAGTGTAAAAACAGTTATGTTTTCTAAAGGAAAATATTCTGCTCAAAATGGGACAGAATGCAAAAAGTAGTCATGGGTAATGTAAACTGCCTCAGCAGCTGAATTAAAGGTAAAACATTCAGAGCCCAGCTTGTCAGACACATGTAGTAGTTGCACTGGCTGTATAAATATATTCAGTTCTTATTTCTCTGCAGAGCCTCACACAGGTTGTGATTCGGATCTGGCTCCTGACTCATGATCTCGACACACTCCCATTCGCCACTACAGCTGGACCGTTTCACCGCCTCGACCACCGTCTGCACATACAGACCATCCTCAAATGTTGGTGCCATGGCAACCGATCCTCGCGCCCATGACCTGCGCTCCTCGTGAGCCTGAAAAGACTGTCTCAGTGCCTTTACCATGGAGCTCAACCCCCGCAGGTGAGGCAGGGGCATCTCTTTTACCTCTGGTCCCGCCCACCCACTGTCGCTTAGCAACAGCTCCTCACCTTTACTCCCATTGCGTTGACCATACAGCTCTGTTCCCCTGGCAACCAGTCTTCCAGTGGATCCAACTACCATAACCTCGTGCACAAATGACCCTGGCATGTTGAAGTTCAGGGTCACAGTGCAACACACACCACCAGAGCTAGAGCCGGTACCACCCATCAACATTTGGAAGAAGCAAAAATCATCGCTGGTGACGCGGCGAATGCCTCGGATCAAACCATTTTGTTGTACAAAAGTCCGCAGCAAGCCATGAACACGATGGGCTCGTGCCCCGGTTAGGTAACTTAAAAGGTCAATGATGGACGAGCCGGCAGTGTGCAGACCGCCTCCTCCCATCAACTCCTCACATGTCCAGCCGTACGACTGATCCAGGAGGCTGGGGCCATAGACTCTGACATCACACACCTGCATTTCGCCAACATATCCCTCCATCAGCAGCTGGCGCATTGCCACAAAAGCTGGCAGGAAGCGCAGGGTATTACCCATAATGCTCAGCAGCTGTGGGTAGTATCTGGCAGCAGTCACCATCTTGAATGAATCCACAGCTGTTGCAGCCTTCTCACACACAACATTCTTACCTATACCTGCAGTGAGAGAGGGAAAGGAAGGGGTTATCAATATTAAGATAAAATGTAATTCAATGATCTCTGAGGTAAAGTGAAATGACAATACTTTTACATTTCGAAAGATACAATATGGCAAATCTCCCACTCCCACATAAAAACCTTTTCATGGTTGTTGGTTATCTTGTATTGCAGCAACAAAAAAGGTTAAACAATTGATTTACTTTGTTAAATGTATCCTTTATAATGCAATTGAAAGTGGTGAGAACCGGGTTCCCTCACTATGGTTCTTAATCTGCCTTAAACTAGTAATAAAGCTTTACACTCAATTTATGTTTTACATACACTCAGTTGCTACTTCCGTTTAGATCACAGAGGGTAAACAAAATTATACAAACAGCTCTCTGCATAACGCAATACAATATAAACAGCATAACAAACCAACTTGTAGACTCCAAAATAAAGCCATAAAGTTTATTCAATGCCTCTCTAAATCAGTTTCAGCAAAAGAAATGTAGGACTGATTGCAGGGCTGTTGTATTAGACTGCATTTCTTTTAGCTAGGTGCACCTTTTATTATGATTTGAAGGTGTAGGGTGGACTTGGTGTCTCAGTGCTCAGGCAGAGTTGATGGCCTTAAATGCCATTACTACTCAGTTCCTGGGGTTTGGTATGAATAAAGAAAAAGTCAACATTCTCCTACAACCACACGTGATAGCAAAGAGGGTGTGTATATATGGAGATCAGCGCCCTTTAGTACCTCTTGGAAGTAGTCCCTTTGGTGGGGACACACTCAGGAAGTTGCAACTAAAACAGGAAGCTGAGGTCAACACTCAGGAATTCCATCAGATACAGTAAGTTAACGTTATAGATCTACTCTCCTCTGATACGACAATGCGTTGCTTATGTTTGCTTCAATGTGCTGCTAACAGATACGAGATGTGGGCAATTTCAAGTTTTTGTCGTTAGGTTTGTTTTGGGGTTTTCGCCTCAAATTGCTATGTTCCCTGTGATCACATCTATGACCATTACCATTCATCACATCTCAAGGATAAACCCTGAGAAATACGTTACAGAAGAACACAGCCATGCATCTTTTGGGGAGTACGGTCATTACAGTCAAAAATTTCTAATCTTTTCCAGAGTCGACCTGCCACGCCCAGCTGGGTCAGGTCACATTAGCAGTTTGTTTAACTGAGAGGGCAATACAGTGTCAGCGGAAACTGGAATTAAGGATCTGAACCTGGTATTTAGGAAGAAAACTGAATATCCACCAATATTCTCGTTTTGTTTCTTTAGCAATGCAAGCAATGTATAGTATGTTTTATGGCTTGTGATGGAGTGACTGCATGTATGCTTAGCACAAATGTTTAGTGTAAAAAGTCCAAGTCATACACTTTAAATATGCCCAAGGTTTTTTTAGACAGGGCAGGCTGACAAAAGTAAAAAAAAGTCTGCAGTTTATTAAAAGTGTATGTGTGTTTATGCCCTCTTACCCAGTGCTTTGACAGCAATTTGCCTTGTCATTGAGGGTGGAATATAGATGCAAACAAGGTCGACATCTTGGTGCAGCAGGACGTCATCAGATCGGCTGGTGTGAAATGGGATGCCATGCTCCTTTGCTAAGCAGCATGCTTCCTCTTCGCTTCGACCCCAGAGTGCATGAACCTCAAAGCCTTCAGCTTTCAACAACGGGACCAGCACTCTGGCTGTGCTACCCGTGCCAAATACACCGACTCCTGGCAACATGACAGTGCCACTCACTGCGACCTTACGTGTTAACCATTGCCAGCCTCACCAACATTCCAACAGCCTACGATTCCCTTGCCTGTCAAGGCCTTGACTGTGTCTGGAAATCAAGGAGAGCTTACGGTACCTGTGAAAGAAAAGAAGAGACTAAGTGACGTTGACAAACCGTGACATTGACAAAATCAAATATACATTTTTTATGTAATTTTATGTTGTTTCCATACGATACTTAAACTTTAGATGAGCAATAATGACCACGCATGTAAAAGCCACAGACAATAACTTGTCTCATAGCATAATGTGTATATTATCTAGTGACTGTATCAACAAACAGGACAAACATGTCCAATAGAGGTCTAGACTCCATGACTAGACCAGTTTTTCTCATCAGCAGTCTCCGACAGCTACTTACATTGTTTCCTGTTACACAGTTAACATGCCATTCCTTAGATGTTCCACACCCACCGAAAGTCAACGTCACCTCTACCTCTGTCGCAACTTCGCAAGTGCAGTTTATATCTGTGTTTGACCTTATCCAGGTTGCACACAGTGGCATTTATGTACATCAACTTGCACACACAGCAGCTTAACAAATAAACAATTTATCTTAACAACATTAGGTTAAATATGAAATAGTGTGTAGCTCAGCTCACCCGAGGCCCTCACAACTCTCCACATACTTTCGCTGATTTCCTGATCTAACTGTTGGTGAGCTGCGACTGTTGCGTTGACATCTGTCGTCCATGTAATTGCTGTTAGTGGGCTTGTGCAGTGGGGAGCACCTGCCCACAGAGTTATCTAACAGTTCTTTCTTGTCTGAACTCTACTGAGGAGGTGCAAAGACTACAAATGTTTTGTCTATTTATAATATTGTAAATATGTATTTACGGGAGAAGATGTGACGTGAACATTGCAGGAGTTGACAGTGTGCCTCACTTGCCTCCTTGTAGCCATCACTGTACAACAACAGACTGACATATGCGTGTGTGCCTGTGCACCTGCATTACCTATGAAGCTTTGGGGAAAATAAGCTCTCCCTTTTGCACACTGCATCACCTCAGGGCACAAACAGCGTGGCCAAACAAACACACATTTACCAGGCTGGCAGTAGTTGTTGGAGCCTCACTAACATACTGGACGCCACTGGAAAGTAACCGAGCCGTGCTGTGTGGCTGTCGGTCAGATAACAAAGCCATGCCGTTTGAAATGATCTCTGTCGAGATCAATTGTAGTTGGGCATTAGTCTTTTTATTTGTTACGATACCACAAACTTGCGAAAAATAGACACTGCTTTAAGGTGTATATGATCCGGATAGCTAGCTAAGGTTCACACACGCACAACCTATGCTGATAACGTTAGCTAGCACATTCAGCTAGCCCGGGCCAGACAGCTGCAAAGCGAACTCAAAAATATCCGTATAAACGAATGTACTTCAAAGAGCTAATATCTAAAGTTAATTTACCTAACCGTCTTTAAAATTGTTATAAAAAGCAACCCATAATGAAATATAACATCAGCTACCTACTGTATTTAACGACAACATCAACAGCGATTGAAGGTGCTCAGCCGGGGCGCTGCCCAGTTGCTAATGGTAACTTCAGTAGCAACGGCAGGACTGTGGGGAGGACCAGAGATACTACAAGAGGCGGAGAGTTAAGTAGGATACACAGACGCCTTTAGCAAGACACGAAAATATGACTTTGGTCAAACACACGTAAAGTGGTTAGATAAAGCAAAATAACTAAAACACAATTTAGATAAACGTATGTCACCGATATAGGTCTGCCTGTGGAGCAAGTACATTCTTTGATCGGGCACCGTGTTTTCCCATGATTCAGTATGCTAGCCTTGATACACCGCTGACCGCTTACCCATTTGAAAAGTAGGTTAACTTCATGTTGTTGTTTTTTTAATAGTTTATGGTATTTCTACAAGTTACCTTTTAAACGGGTTCTGTGGAATGAATGGTAGCCTACGGTCTGGTTTGGTTCTGTATGCAGTGTATGCTATTCCGCCCCCTTTTTCTAGAGGGGTAGGGGTGATAGCAGATCAACAGTAGATTCCACATAGAAGTGGTAGGCTATACAGCATTTCAAAGCTTTCAAAAGGAAAAAGATTTAAATAAAATAAAATAAATTATATAACAGCTAATATGTCCTTTCAAACCACATTCTTTCACATATTTTCAGCCAACTTAACATGCGTAAAACTTTGTATGAACATAAAACAATTCAACTAGAACTAAACTGAACAACGTTTCACAGACATGTGACTAACAGAATAAACGTGTCCCTGAACAAAGGATGGTCAAAATCAAAAGTTGCTGAACGTTACAGGGAAGACATCTTCCTCCCTCATGAGGTACCCTTCCTGCAGGCTCATCCTGACATGACCCTCCAGCATGATAATGCCACCAGCCATACCGCTCGTTCCGTGCGCGATTTCCTGCAAGACAGGAATGTAAGTGTTCTGCCATGGCCAGCGAAGAGCCCGGATCTCAGTCCCATTGAGCACGTCTGGGACCTGTTGGATCAGAGGGTAAGGGCGAGAACCATGCCCCCCAGAAATGTCCGGGAACTTACAGGTGCCTTGGTGGAAGAATGGGGTAACATCTCACAGCAAGAACTGGCAAACCTGGTGCAGTCCATGAGGAGGAGATGCACTGCAGTACTTGCAGCAGGTGGCCACACCAGATACTGACTAACTTTTGATTTTGACCATCCTTTGTTCAGGGACACATTTTTCCATTTCTGTTAGTCACATGTCTGTGAAATGTTATTCAGTTTAGTTGATTTTTTTGGCTAAAAATAAAAGCTGAAAGTGAGATGACGTTTCTTTTTTTGCTGATTATATAAATATATATATATGTACATATGTATATATATATGTGTCACATTTTTCCTAAACTGCTTTGCTTTGACATATGGTGGAGGAATACTGTTTGGTATCTCAAGGAATACAAATAGCACAAATGGTGTAAGTAATGGGATCAGTCAACAAAATACTGTGCATTACTTTTTTTTAACGGAACAGTAACCTGTTCAATCTTTGATTGCATTTTCACTTTTGTGGGTGGATATTGAATACTTTTTTTGAGTTAATGGGTGTTCAGTATGAGAATGACCTCTTGCTCTTGCTCTCTCTGCAGGTTCTCTGCCCTTATTTGGAATACCAGTATTTGCCTAATCTGTTTATTGTATAGGCTAACTTGTTTTATAGGCTAATTTATTCTGGTCTGAAAGGGTTTTCTGTTGAAATGTTAACTTTACGTTTGTAGCCTACCTTCTTGTATTTATCTGTTTGTGTTGAATTGTACATTTTATATTTGTACCCTTAATGTACTTATTTTGTTTTGTGTCAGCACTAGGAAAATGGTTTCTTTAAAATTTGTCTGAATAATGGATGACACGAAAATAAACCATTTATTAATCATGAGGATATTTAACATGTTTATTAAGACATTCTGAATTCAAAGCCCCCCCCACACACGATCCACCTTCATATGTGTTTTTAGCAGATTAATTGTAAAGCCTTCCCTTGGAACATGCTTATTAAAAATCTGTATTATGTATGAAGTTATTGTTCACCTAAATGTTGTCATTATTTTCTGTGTGCTTGTATTATAACTAAATAAAACGATTTGGACATGGAAACAATACACTAGCCAACTTCTCTCAGCAGAGCTTAGAATGGCGTTACCACCTACTGACCAGCAGGGGCGATAGTTTACTAACGGATCAGGACAGGAAGCGCAAGGGATTATGGGACTTTTAGTTCTCAGTGGATGACGGTTGGCTTGATAAGACCGCGAAGAACAAAACAAGACATTTACCACCGAAAATAAAATATCAGCCTCGAATTCAGCATAAATACAAGCTACGCATGCTTTGAGTCCGGAAAAATTCAGGTGGATTCAGTCGTCGTACGAAGAAAAGCGGCTCACTTTTGGTGAAAAATAAACAGGAAGTTGTTAGCGTTGTGGGACGTGTAGTTCCGCTTGTAGGCCACTGGGCTTGATAACAACGCATAGAATAAAGAAACAACAATAAAATAACTCAAACTTCACCCGAGGGCCGTGCTTCTAGTCTTGGTGCTGAAGTAAACATGCCTGGGTTCACCTGCTGTGTCCCTGGCTGCTACAACAACTCGCATCGGGACCGGGACCTTCGATTCTACACGTTTCCTAAAGACACCACGCTGAGGGAGCTGTGGCTGAGGAACATCTCCCGGGCCGGGGTCAGCGGCTGCTTCAGCACCTTTCAGCCCACAACAGGACACCGAGTCTGCAGCGTGCATTTCGCCGGCGGGAGGAAGACATACAGCATCCGAGTACCGTCCCTCTTTCCTCTGCGGGGTGTCAATGAGCGCAGGAGTCGGCGGGGCAGAGGGAGGAAAGTGTCCGCGGCGGTTACTGCCCCCGCCGCTGCTGCAACCTCCGGGATTGTCGTCACCAGTGTGCTGGGTAGTACGGCAGAAGGAGCCGAGGGCAACGCAGGCGGTGAGGCGAGCGATGACAGCATCACCGTGGTTCAGATAGGCCACAACGGAGAGTACCTGGGCACGGCGCGGCTGCCAGCCCAGTCAGAGGGGACTTGTTACACCGCCGCCGTTGTATCCGGCGAGCTAGTTGCCGACGACTCATCGGTCGAAACCGCGTCCACTGTGCACCAGCCGCCCGTGCAGTACGTCAGTGTGACCAGCAGCCCGCTGGACCACGCGTACTCGCTGACCACCGGCACCACGTCTGCCGAGCTGCTGCGGAAACTAAACGAGCAGCGGGACATCATTGCACTGATGGAGGTGAAGATGAAGGAGATGAAGGCGACCATCCGCCAGCTCCGGGTGACCGAGGCCAAGCTGCAGGAGGAGGTGCGGGAGCGGGACCGGCTACTGTACGGAAACTCGGTAGCTTTAAGCGTCCGGAAGAAAATCTGATGGGCGAACATCGCCGGAGACGACCCGTTACAGAGACTCCAACTAACCGAGATTCGAGGGGTTTGAATACGGCAGAGCCAGCCCTATTTTGTACAGAACTACGAACGATGACCATTTATTTTCAACAAGTAGAGTTGATTTTTCGTAGGCCTGAGGTAAAAAGTTGGCTGGCTAGTTTATGTAGTTTATATTAATAACACCATTGCTAATTACTTAGAAAGATGCAGTCATCTATTGGCCTGAAGCCCAAACAAGGTCAATAATAAATTTTATTCATTCAACCGGGACTTATAGTTTGCACAGACTGACATTTAGGCATCCTTACACATTTATAACTGGACTGGTGAGGAAGATGCTCGAAACTGCCTAGTTGCATAGCTGATTTTCTTTTACGATGTGTTATTCCCTTACTTACGAATTTAAATTAGGAGGTTGATGCAAGAAACATCTCACAGTAGATTTGCAGAGGTAAAGTATGCCAAGATGAAGCATCTATAGGATTTTTTTGTAAACAAAACACTATTCTTGGCACACTTGTGTTGGTAGTCAATGAAATAAAACTCTACCCTGACTTTATCTGAGTTACCTTTTAAAGGCACCCTTAAGTTTTTCTCCTTTTTATTTTTGTGCAACAGAAAACAGACTTAAAGGAATTCCTTAAAACTTGAAGGGGCACTCAAAAGATGTCATCTTATTAAATTGTTTCTTGAAGACATGCATTAAGTTACATTTGCTCAGACTTTTTTTTTTTAAAGATCTTAAACGAAAAAGGTTCTCAAGATACCTTATGCAACTTGAACATGAATGCCTGCCCCTGAGGTTGTTCTGTGAAACAGCACCTGCTTGATTAATGTGTGTGATGTTTCTCCACACAGAAGTTTAGTGGCTGCATTTCTCTGTCCTGTTCATGAGTGTTTTATGCACAGGATGTTACATACATTTCTGATTTTTGAACTTGGTCTGACAGCTATGCTCTGCTCTCATTTTGAAGTAAATTTCATTTTGAAATAGTGCTGATTCAGGCTGAATAATTTGTCAATTCATGAACTGTTTCCTGATTGTGTCCAGTCTCACAGTAGTAAGTAGTGGGTCAGAAGATCCTGGAGTATTTTTTATTGCTTTTACCACGTTGAAAAGGTTTTAGCTCTCCCCCTGGGTCGCAGTCACCTCTCAGTGGCTGTTGTTTGGACTTCTTTTTAAGAAAGAAGAGAAAATGATCCAGTTTTCCAGTGACTTGCTTTAGAAATATTTTTTTTAGCTGTGTTGTGGAAAAGGTATAAAAATCTACAATTATAAAGACTTGTGATGGAAACGAAACATGAACTCACATCTCAACGTTGCTGCCCTGTTTCCTATGCCCATTGGGTGACCAGGGTAAAGTCTTACTCAATACTTACTCTGACAGTGTTAAAGGAGTGCCCTGATGAAGATATTGCCTTATTAAGATGAATGTGATAAATGTGTGAAGTGTGCAAACCACCACTTAGCTGTTTCTTCTTTCTGATCTTGAGAATATTACTTGTTGAGAAACAACACAAGGCACTGATACCAGATAAGGTTTCAGTGATTGCAATTTAGGGTTAACACTTACTATAGAAGATTCATTCATTAATTGGTTAAGAAATAAAATGTCCACAAATAATGAAACATGGCCAATACAAGATACCAGAGGATAAATAGATGTCCTCAGATTGCTTCCTTTGGTCAACAGTTGAAAAACAAAATTATAGGTAGTTTTTAAAGCAGCAAATTGTTACATTTGAAAAGTGATGAGCTATTTTTAATTCATAAATCACATACAGCAGTGAATTGTGTGTCAAACTATTTATTTATTCGATCATCTTGACTTATAATTTCAGAGCTATCGTTTCAGTGTGTGTACCATTACAGTGTATGGTTTAAATGATTGTTTTTGTTTTGTTTACTTGACTTTTTCATAGGTTGATAGCAGATTTGACTTACAGTAGAAACAAGTTGTGAAATGTGTCTGATGTTGCAGCATGATTTTCTCCCTCTAGATGGCGGTGGCACAAAAGCTTGAAGAGCGGGAGGTTTAGCTCCTGTCTATATGGCCTAATTTGCTTTGTGTGTGTGTGTGTGTGTGTGTGTGTGTGTGTGTGTGTTTCAGCAGCTTGGATGGTCATTTGCTTAAATGTTACTCATATTAAAGCAGTGAAATGTTGAATGTCTTAATGTGATTCTAAAGCTGTAATGCAGTTATTCAACCCAAACTTAAAATGCGTCATTTTCAACACCTGCTGTAATAATGTGTCGAGAGAGAGAGAGAGAGAGAGAGAGAGGGATGACTGGATGGATTGGGGAGAGACAGAGCGAGAGAGACGGATGACTGGATGAACAGAGAGCATTGGAGAGAGCGAGGATCCAGATCTAATCTCCTCTGGATTTTTTTTTTTTACTCCCAACAGTGTTGCATAATGCCTTAATCCAGTGCTGTCGATCAAACTTACACAACTCTATCTTCCTTTTCTATGGCTGCTGCCATTTACCACAGTAGCTTTACATTCAGGCCAAACAACAGCTTATCATGTCCTATCATTTCAGAGTAATTATGTAATGAATTGTGTGAATTAAGTAAAACAATGTTCGCAATAAGTGATCCTGAAATCCAGTGTTTGACATCAGACTATATATACAGTTTAGGTTTGCTAGAAAAAAAGGTTGCTATTATATAAAATCTCTTAAGGGCTTATGTTACAAAATATATAATAAAAAATAACCAAATATGCTGGGCACAATGACAGTTTTGGTTTTATATTGCAGTTTGAAAATGTTGAACAAGGGGCACTGTGCAACATTTTTATCTTATATGTGACATGCTTCACATGTCTTGCAATTATCTATATCAGATATATGTCTGTTAAACTGTACACCTAAAGCTTTTAGTGGCTGTTTGATTTTTTTTGAGAACACTGCATGACTCTCGAGCAGTAATGGACATCCATGTGCCTCGGACAGCATAGAGTCTGCAGGATTTCTTTCTATTTACAGACTCTGCCAGGTGAATCTTGAGATTGTCTGCTGTAATCCTTCAGACTAAGACTAGTTTTTTTGGTTCTTGAGCTTTTTCGTTTGCAAGGATAGGTTCTAGAGACGTTATTTTTTGCTCCATACCAACATTCATATATGTAGGGCTCTGTTTCATGCACTTTTGAGCCACGTAGAATATCATGAATTGATGCGTTTACATGGTTGTTGTATCTATCCTGGTTAATATGTCATACTAAATCACTAAAATTAATTAAACTTTCAGGTCGTTTTAGGCTTGTGCCTTACTTATTCTTTTGTCAGATATTTACTGAATTGAATTACAATTTCGCAAGTTGCAGTATTAGTGTTTAATTTAGACAGTTCTTGTGCAGCTGCTTGTGTGTAGTCTTTGCCTTCTTTTAATAAATAAATAAAGTAATAGTAACATATATATGTATGTATGTATATATATATATATATATATATATATATATATAAAAAGTATTGGTTCCACAACATTTCAAGAATTACTCAGTCCTAGGGATCTTAGATAGTGCCTACAGAAAATATACACATTTTCTTGACTTTTACCACCTTGTTTGCCATTAAGATTGGTTGGAATCCATTGTAACCACTGAATCTTCACAGAGTCTTTTTTGGCTCAGCATGACTAAACTTTATGCAGATACACTTGCGTGACCTTGATATGTATGTCCCTACAATTTGATTTTAAATATTAATTCTAGCATAAACTGTCTTTATAATAACAAAGGCGGAAACATTGTTATTATAGATGACAACACTTTTTTGAGCAGAAAAACTGCACTGTGGTCCAAGACAAAATGTGAGTGGAGTTATCAGACAACAGTGGGGAAGTTATACATGTGGGCTGCATAATTTGAAATTCAATAGAGCACACTAAACTAGTAAACTCAAATGTCAGAACAGGTCCTATTTTGAACTACTTGTGCAATGAAACCACCAGGTAAGACAACCTTTGGTCAGAGATTTGAGCGAGTTCTTTGTTGCTGGAAGGAGGACAATTAATACATCACCTCACACATCTGTATGTATCTGACACACACCTGACAACCTGACAAGTTTAATGCTTCAGCTGAGGTAAAAATACGATATAGAATGGATCATGTGCTTTAGAGCAACAAGAGCATCAGTGTAGTCGGCCACTGATGTTGGGCAATAAGACCAGGCTCACAGTTTGTGCTCCAGTGCATCTGATTGGTGTTGGATGGAGTTGAGGTCAGGGTTCTGTGCAGATCAATCAAGTTCTTCCACACCAAACTTAGAAAACTATTTCTTTGTGAAACTTGTTTTGTGGATTTAAAATTAAAACAGCAAAACATTTGACACAAAGTTGGACGCACACTATTATTTAAAATATCACTGTACACTGCAGCATTATGATTGATCTTAATTGGAACTACTGTAAGGGCCCAAACAATGTAAAACAGCCCTATACTATGCCTCAATAGTACACTGAATTATAAGGACAGGGTGTCACACAGGACCCTCCCAGGCATCCTAAATATATGGTTGCATTGACATGTAACAATAAGAAATGTCCTGAGAGCAGAAATATCTCTTAAAATTAGTGTAATGACTTATACAGTCTTTTTTCACAGAAACCTCACATCCAACTTAATAGATCCTGAACACATCTGTAAAGTAAAAATGTAAAAAAAAGCAGATGTTTTCAGTAAACTCACAGCTGGAATTGCTGCCAAAGTAGTTCCCATGATGTATTGATTCGCAACGGCTTCAGATAGAGACAGATTTTTCTGCAGTTAATGGTTGTTTCAAGCTGCAGATTAACAATGGTTTACCATTTCTACTGTGTCAGTATACAGATGTGAACCCGGGATTTATACTAATGCACAGAGTGTGAGCCATCTGGGGGGCGTAGCAGGGGATTTGGAGGCTGAGAGGAAGAGGAGGGGGATGTAAAACAGATGCTCAAGTAAGAAAAGTTGGGAATAAAGGTAAAGGGTTTAAAATCACCTATCTAAAACTAAAACAGGGTCTGCATGTGTAATTTGTTGCTGTCCAATCTTTAGTTCAGACTATGTAACATACAGCGCTCGTCAATAACCCTTCATGACCCAGCTGTGGATGATTATCACATGGGTTGCTGATATTCTCAGAGGGTGCTTTGCATCCGTGTTGGACTCCCAGGTGAGCTGGATTCTCTTATCCTCAGTGGGATGTCATCCATCTGTTCCCATGAAAAAGAAAAACCTCTTGACACTTCTGATCATGTTTCCTTCTACTGTCAAACTCCTTGTTCAATGGTAAAATCAGGTTTTTGCAGCAAGTAAATGTGTGTAAACAAGGCAGAGATGGTAATAAATTCTGATATATGTAGACCTATAATATATTTGTGTTTCAAATAAATGTTCTAAATACTAAAGACCGGAAATGAGAACACTCTAATCCAGTGTGCTGTCATTGGTCTGCTGCCTCCAAGCTCTCTTTACATACACACACACACACACACACACACACACACACACACACACACACACACACACACACACACACACACACACACACACACACATGCACACACACACACACACACACACACAGCATCCTCTTACTCTCTGCGATGCATCGGCCCCTTTCACTGCTTTTTCAATCTGATGAATTCCCAACGGATGGGAGAACACATCACATTTAAAGCAGTAACTTTGGACTCTTTGGACTTACCGTCAGTGGGAGATTCACATCAGAGCTTCTGGTTCAAACGTGGAACTCAGCTCCACGGGACTCGTGGAACGAATGATGAAGTCCCAACGAGGCAAGGCAACTATGCTGCTGCCCATCGCTCTCTGCCTCAGTAAGGATATTTCTTTAATTGTTGTCTGAATGTGCTGTTGACTATGTGCATTTAAGTCTTCTAGAAATAGTTTTGTGCTGAGTTCGCTCTTGCCTGTCCTATGTTTACTGGTTTTACAGTTTTCCTCATGTGTCTGTCTGTGCACATTCAGTAAGTCTGGAAACTCAGGTTGATCAGAGGAATTCCAGCAGGGTTGATAGAAAAGTAGTTACAGTAAGATAGCTAAAAAAGGATACCATTTAGCTCGTTCTGAAATTGAGGAGCGGCAGGCTTTACAAATGCACTTACCTTAATGAAATGCTCACTGTCCCCTCCCTCATGTTCTGATTTTCTCTCTCTCCTGGTTGTGTGTGTGTGTGTGTGTGTGTGTACATACATTTGGAGTAGCCTACAACATCATGTATTTAGGTGTGAATTCTATTGTTTTTGAGGGTATTTTGAGTTTGGTTTTCATGAATGAAACACTTTTTTACACAGAATTTTCTAAAGAGAATTACACAATGCTTTGCCGTCAAATAAGAATTTATAAAATAATTACAATAATGCATATTTATTAAAGTGAATAGATGATTTTAAAGATGAAATTGACTGCTACTTGTAGTTGCCAATGTTGGCTGGCCTCTGTTTTTTAAACTATGTGGCTAAAAGTATGTGGTCCACTTAGGTCTGTTGCTGTTTTTTGTGTTTTGAAAGCTTAGGACTCTTTAGTTACAATTAAGGGAAATATATTAATGCTTCAGAAATAGTGTGCAACAGTTTGGGGAAGGCAAAGTAAAGCGAGCACACACAGACAATGTTTACATGTGTTAGATGAAAAGACACAGATGTCGGAAGAAAGATCTGCACAGTGATAGCCACCAATACATTCTGCCAATAGTTTGGATTCATAAAGAAATTAATATGCATGTTATTGGAGTGAGGTGTAATATTCACAGTAGTATCCACATACTTTGGCCATGTAGTGCACTTTACTTTTGACCCTGGAACAGCTTATCCAAGGCTGCTGACAACTGGATGTTTCCTCAAACACTCAAACACACTGATTCTGCTTATGCACAAATGTCCTCTATTCCTTAAATCAATGTTTAAATATTCCAGTCAAATCTTTATTTACACCTTTTCAGGAACGTTTCAGTACCTCAACTCAAACTGTGCTCAGAGGGACGTGTTATGTATGAGCTGATCAATGCAATCAGACAGCTCACACAAGGTTTTGTAGTCCCACGCTGAATTAGGCTTTGAGGTTGTATAATCCCTCCAGATGAATGGAATACAACATATTTCTGTATTTGTTTGATCCATCTAAGCACCAGATGGATCATGTCTCTATTAACATATAAACATTGTGTTTCACTCCACAAGATGAAATCCCTGACCCAAAGAATCTAGTGATTGTATTTCTCTCTCATCCCTAACTCATCCCCATGTACACATTCATTTATTTATACCCGTTTATACCCAAATTATCTATAGTGTTTAAATATACTTTTCCTCTTGTCTCTTCCTCTCCACTAGGCCTGGCCCCTATGTGTTTCGGAGCTGCAATATCTGTTTCATGTGATTCCATCTACAAGAGTTTTGCTCAGTGTTTACTCACACTTGGAGACAGTTTGGTGGAAACACAAAAGGACCAGAGCACACAGGACATTGATGCAATCTGCAGGTGTGTGTGTCTGCCCATCACGATGGTAACCATCCTGTAACGCCTTGTCTGTCTTGATACAACTACCCCCTACATTGTTAAAGTTATAATCCTTATAGCTGCTCTAATGATTAGTCATTTTGGCCCTGCTAGTGGCAAGGCGCTAGGGATGCTAGTGTCAAACATGGTAAACATTATACCTGCTTATTATGCTTAGCATGGTCATTGTAAGCATGTTAGCATGCTGCCTAGAGTTTATTCCTGGGAATACAAATACAAACTATTTTGCATTTCCCAAGTAATACAATAATGGGAAAATGGGAAACAGTAGTTATGTTCTTGGTGTAAACCAAATAGGCTGATAAGTACAAAATATATGTTTCACTACAGAAATACATATGTTTTTTACATAAATCCTTTAGAATATCCACAGGTGTTGTCAAATAAACTAAGGCTAAAAAGGGAACGATTATAACTTAATAAAGTAATTTAACACCGGACTGGAAAGTCTGTTTTTTGTTGGACATGGTCAGAATGATGCTTTGTTGCACCTGTAACCACACCCCAACACTGGGATGAAGGGTTAAACATCTCAAGGTCTTTAGTAGTCTTTTCAGCATTTGTTTAGGTGTTACCCATTATCACTGTATTATTGTACCTTACCTGTATCTTAGGTTACTTTCCCACCTGAGCAGTTTGGTCCGTTTTAATTTAACCCTGGATCGTTTCGTTAGATAGTCCCGTTCGTTTGGGGTGGTGTGAAAGCTCATTTGAACTTTGGTGTGGACCGAACAACCGAACAACCGAACTCTGTACCGCTAAAAAAAAAAAAAGAGGACTCAGTTTGCGTCTAAGTGCTCTAGAGTTCGGTTCACTTTAGGTAAGAATGCAATCCGACCCAAATATAGGAAGTGAACCAAAAACCTTGCACACAATTGATGGACTTATATGATTTAAGGGATGATAACTTTCAAATCTGTAAATTGAATTTAACTTAAATTATGAACACACGTTGCTCGTCATCTGTGAAACAACACATCGCTCTCTCATCAGAGACTGCCTCGTCCTTCACTCATTGTCAGCTGCTCATGTTGTTCGCCTCTTATAAAATATTATAAACACTAAAGCAAAACCAGAAAACCCAAGACGTTATAAATTTAATGTTGCTCCATTATTGCTGAGACCAGGGGCGTCATAGTGGGGGTGGAAAGGGGACTGAGTACCCAGGGCCCTCATGTGAGCCCAAAAAGATGCTAGAATGAATAGTTGTGGTAGATGACCCATAGATAATGCCTTTTTACAGGGCCCAGAAGTTTATGCTACACTCCTGGCTAATACCAGAAGTGTCAGCCAGTTTCACTCGGATTTTCTGTCTAATATACCAGCAACTGTTTCTACCGAGTGATATTTGTTTACAATGTTTAGTATGTTTGACAAAGTGCAGTGTGAGTGCAAACCGAACCAAATAAAAAATGCAACAATATTGCAACTTCACCCCCATATCGCACCAAGTCTGTCAAAACCATAAGCTTAGGTGTGAAAGCAACCTTACCTTCATTAGATTTCTACACTGACATCTCCTCATGTCCTGGTTCCTTGAAGGTCCTGGAATGCTTTCCATGTTTGTGCCAACTCAGCCTTGGCCAGCTGCCCTGGAGACGCAGCAGCCGTCTGGGAGTCTTTAAGACAAGAGTCCAGGAAGACGCAGTTCTCTGGAAACCTCTACGACATGTGTGCCAGCCGCACCACCCTCCCACCCAGCACTGTGCCTGCACCCCAGAGCCCTCCCACCTCCGACCAGACCAACCAGGAAACACTGAAAGGGCAAACAAACAAGCACAGCCCCACCTTCAGCACACTGATGTTCCCTGTATGCAGCACCTTACTACTGCTGCTCAGGAGTTAGTTAACCCATCTAAATCTTTTAATCAGACAGGTCGTCCGTGTCCTCCTCCCCCCCATATGATCCAAACACATGAGGGAAAACACTCTTCACAAGTCAGGCTCATCATGATTACATATTGATCCTAAAATAAGGAGTTAAATAATGGATCAAAATGAAACATTTGTTTCAGTGTTTCCGACCTGGAGCGTCAATTTAGGCATTAAATAAATAACAATATGTTGAGATTATCACATGCCTTGCTCTTAGAAGGAAGTTGACAAAGAAGTTACTTTCATTCTGACATACATCTTTAAATGAAGCACACTGGTAGCTGTCACTTAAGCTGAGTGGATGATTGATTGTGATTAAATTCACATTGTGTTCTTTTGCTTGGTCATATTTTATAGGTTGGAGTGAGAAACAGTTAATGTAGGGAGAGAAGAAAAAGACAACTCACTGAGATCACTTAGCTGAAAGACAAATCTCAGTTAATTTATAAGCTATATAACATTTGTTGTAAACACTTGTATTTGTTTTATCACTACTGCGTCAGTAATACTGCATGATATTGTTTTTCAGGACAAAAGAGATTTTAAGGGATGGCAGGTGTTCAGATGTGCTTGTGATCCAATCAGGCGTGATCCAGAGTAGATCATTCTTACAGGGTGTAAATCTGTGTTTGTGTGCAGTTTAATTCATCACCTTGTTTGACCAGTTTAATATCAGAAAATTGAAAATTAGATTTCTGTGTGGGTGCATCACACAGATTCACTGCAAACAGTGTGTGCATGATGTTGCAAAATGACATCACTTGTTTAAACCGTGTCATTTCATTGGACCCCTTTCAGTGGTTTTCCATTGCTTCTTTAATATGTTATGTATGCTTTTTCTTTTCTGAACTGGCATGTGCAGTAACGTTTCACTTCAATCAATTTAATAATTTTATGCATCCCCTGTTTGGCCATTAAAAATGATACGTAACAGAGCACACACAATAAAACACATAGGAATTAATACAATATAATACAAAAATAATTACAAAGTACAAGTACAAGTGCATCCTTTGGAAAGAGGGAGAAAGTGTTTTCCAAGTTCCATCCTTATTACATTAACAGTTGCTGTAATGTTATTTAATGTTGTACAACTTTTCTTTGATACTGAGCTGTTATGCAATCATGCACTGCATTTTATTCACTGTTTTTCACATTAACAATGTATTTACTGTATTATATTCTGTTTTTGGTTATTTGCATTATTCTATTTTTCTCACAGCAGTCTAGAGTGGCACATGCAACACATAAAGAAAGATAAAGATAAAAGATAAAGATGCCTCTTTGTTTTACTCTGATTCTTAACCCAACAAAAACTTAAATGAAAAGAATGCTGACAAACACAATGCAGTTATTTTTCTTTCCGCAACTATTGCTTTTAATGGGTTTTTGTGTCAGGTGTGTGTGTGTGTGTGTGTGTGTGTGTGTGTGTGTGTGTGTAATCTTAATACTCTTAAACTGTTTCATAACAGCAGAATCATGAGCAGATTAATCTCGTCTGTCTTTATTCGTCTACAGTGTAGCAGGTTGCACCTCGAAACCCTTGAAAACAGTCTTTGTGCCCTCAGGGCACGGAGCATAAATTCTCTGAATGGGAAGTGAAAGATGATTGGTTGTGCAGCGTATTGCAGTGTCAGCATTGTCATGAAGTAAGACTTGAACATGACGTGGGCAGGTATGGCATTCAAGATCAGAGGTGATAAGTTCATTACTGCAGCATGCTGAATTTAAGAAGTTATTTCTGCGGTCACTGAAACCTCAGGTGGACATCCAGCTTTATATTCTGCATAAAGATTCCTGTGTTACACTGATTAAATGCCATCATGCAGTCTCTGTAACCCGAAGTTCACAGGTTTAATGGCTGATTTAAATAATGCTGCTTCATACACTTCACAGCTTTAGGTTCATACAGTTGATTTCAGTTGCAGTTTGCACACATCTGTAGTACCTGATTACATTTTTGATCTGAAATTAGACTCTCTGGCTTTGTCTACTTTCAGCAACAGACTACATGTTTAAAAGCCAGATTATAACCCTGATTTGGTCATGACGACAAAACGTGGCAGGTCACCATGGACAGAGAGGACATTCTTTCAAATATGTTGCCATCGTTGCCGCCAGACTCAGTCAGAGCTTTTATAAATTTATATTGATCAGGATTTTTTTTTACGTATAAAATATGAACAAATATGAAAGAATCTAATAGTAGTGTGCCTGTGTAGAACTGTCAACATCTGCAAACATCAGTTGTGTCTATTATCACAGTCAGTCAGGACTTAATAAAATACAGTAGCTGTTTATCTGCACTTTTCTAAAGATAATTATAATAACAATAATAATAATAATAAATTATTATTAAAGACCATGCATCTAAAATTATTTCATTTCATTCCATTTTTAAGATTTTTTTCTTTAATTATTATTATTATTTTTTTTCTTCTATATTGCATTTGGTCTGCCAAAAAAGCAAATGATATGTTGCTCTGGATTCAATTTCTGTCAGGTCTTATATTTTTTAAATCTTCTTTTTGATAATCCATCATTTAAACACATTCTTTAATAATAACATCTAATGATCATCTTGGATAACTTAATTAAAAATTGATAAGGCCTTTAAAAAAAAAGTGAAATCCTGAGATATTTCTGAAAACAGCGCATGCCTGGAGGATAAACTAACTAGGTCTTTGAACTGTCCCCAGAACACCTTGGTGCGCCTGCTCACTCTAATCTCTCTTTGTCGTGCATTTCACTTGAGAAAATAGGCAACTTCATAATGACATTGTTTTAAGGTGCCCCAAAGCCCTTACATTCAATGCCCAGCCGTTGAAATGTTTTAAGATACAGCAAAAGTTTATCTTTCTTAAGAAAGATTTCTCCTGCCGGCTGAAAGTGACATGTAGAACAATATCCATGGGATTTTGACCAGTGCTCTCTAACAGATGGTGTGTAACATCAACCATGGCTGTGATTATGAATTCCATGTGTAGTAGATTGTACTATCCAATCCATATGACTGGGACTTTATTCTCCCAGTACACATAATGCTACAACGGTGTAAGCTACACTTCCCACCATCTATAATGATATATAAAATACAGTATATAATAAATAAATGGCCTTCTCCAATCTGTTTGCTGACTACAAGTAGCTGATCGACTGACATTAAATCTACTATCTATTAAAGATGAGTTTTTCCTCATCTGAATCAAGGGTACTGTATATTACATAATATACATAACGCCGCATTTACTGATTTTCAGAAGGAAAGCTGTTGTAGGAGCTAAACGTCACTGAAATACCAAACTGGCATGTAGGCAACTGTGAGCTCCAGGGTTACTGTGTGTGAAGTGGTTTGTGATCATTTACTGTAACTGAAAATCTATTTGGGAATATACTACTGAACCACAAAATCAACTAACATGATTAGTGCCTTAAGGTGGGTCCTGCTTTATTTTCTTTTTTTTGGTGGCATTTTTGCCTTACTTTGGTAGTTGAAGGTATAGAGACAGAGGAGACATGCAACAGCCAGAATCAGCTACCTTTATCATTAGATACCGGTACGCTTTCTAATTTTGAGGTCCTGATGTCGAAATCTATTTTGAAACATAATTATTTCTTTCATATGCATTTTAAATGAATATGTGCTTATTAAAATTGCCACACAGCAAACCTGGGGTATTATTCCAATATAGAAAAACTGTGAAAAGAGTGGGACTAAGAAGGGGACAGTGGCATATTTTTGTCCTGCAGCGCTCTTGCATGCTGTGATTGCACCAGTGATGTAACTAAGTACATTTACTCAAGGACTGTACTTAAGTACTTGAGTCGTTTTTTCATGCCACTTTCTTGGGGATCAATAAAGTCTCTATCTATCTATCTATCTATCTATCTATCTATCTATCTATCTATCTATCTATCTATCTATCTATCTATCTATCTATCTATCTATCTATCTATCTATCTATCTATCTACTTCTACTCCACTACACACTAACACTTTTGCAAGGCACTATATCTGTGTCACGTTCTCATTAGGGGCTGACCCCCCCTAAAGGTGTGATCCTAGAACCGCCCTGTTACACATACTTATTTTCAATGCAGGACTTTTCCTTATAACAGTCAGTATTTTTATAGTGTGGTATTAAGTATTTTGACTTAAATGATCTGATTACTTCTTACACCACTGCATTGCACATTACTTGAACTATTACGTTTTGATAATGTTCATTCATGGTTTATTTAGGGAAGATACACTTTTGTGTAGGCTACCATCTTAAGCAGTAATCTACTTCTTCTGCACTAACACATTAAAGACAGACTAAGAGAGAGAGAGAGAGAAAAAAAAAAAAAAAAAAAAAAATATCAGCAAACATACTCACCTCAGTGACAAATGTGACACCTTAGAGTGAAATGTTTAATAGTCAAAATGTGTAATTAGACCACGTGAGTCGTGTGTGCGCGGTGTGCGTGTGGGTGTAAGCTATATATGTGCGTGGTTGCCCACTCTGCAGGTTTACTTGTCAAGAAATTCAGAAGAATGAACCAAATAGCTGGACTACTTTGGAAGAGTTAGTTCTGTTGAAAATATTTCTTGAAAAGTGTCAGTTAAAGCTTGTCCTCCCGGTGTTGTGAGTCTCGGAGCTTTGTTCAGGATCATGGAGGAACTGGCCCGGGAGAGCATCAGCCTGCTGGCCCGGTCTGCGTCTCACGCGGACTCGCCGCGGCTCGGCTCGTTCGGCGCGGTGTTCATCATGCTGAAGTCTGCGCTGGGAGCCGGATTGCTTAACTTCCCCTGGGCTTTCCAAAAGGCAGGAGGAGTGACCACCGCCGTCAGTGTGGAGCTGGTGAGGATCAAACACCTGCAACATTTACCAACAGCTGTTGTTAGTGTTTAGAGAAAGTGTTATTGTGCACATACAACGCCAGCATGAATACATAGCCTACAACAGCCTACTTTTATGGGATTATTGTGAATGAATGACCTATAGGCTCTTCAGTGGCTTTTGGGGGGTTAGTTTGGCAGTAGCCTACAGACTGTGCATGTATAGACTCCCCACCCCTCAGTTTCTCCCTGGTGTGAAAGAGGCACATCTTTTTCACAGGTGAACTCTAATGAAGCTTCCATTTTAGGTGAGGATCTGAACTTCCATTGCACTGCAGCAAAACGTGTGTGTGTGTGTGTGTGTGTGTGTGTGTGTGTGTGTGTGTGTGTTTGGCATGGATGGATGGATTTACATTAGGACTTTCCAAGAATGGGCCCAGGGGCCCAAGAGATCAGGGGAATCCTCTGATCCCATTGAAATCATTTTCCTGTTTATTTCCCCTATAATACAGCTACAAAATAAATTTAACTGACATTAAAATAAGCAGAATAATCTTTGCTCCATGAAAATATAACTTTCAACATGTGCCCTCCGGGGCCCCATTGTCTAATAATCCATTCATGGTGTGTGCATGTGTGCGCGTGTGTGTGTGCCCTTCAGGTTTCACTGGTCTTCCTCATCAGTGGTTTGGTCATCCTCGGCTATGCCTCATCAGTCAGCAGACAGAAGACGTATCAGGACGTGGTGAGAGAGGTGTGTGGAGGAGCTGTGGGTCAACTCTGTGAAGTCTGTTTTTGCTTCAACCTCTTCATGATATGTGTCGCCTTCCTTGTGGTAGTGCAGGACCAGCTGGAGAAATGTAAGTGCTGAATAAAGTTATTTTCACGATGTAGTCTCTCTCGCTTCTTACAATGGACCACTAGGTCAATGACTAGTTTACAGGCTACTACCTTTATTTCCCCCTTGCCTTGTAAAAAAATAAAAAATAAAAAGCTGTTCAATCCTTTTTTGTGGAGTTTCAGTCGGCACCATCAGACCTGTAGCAAACATGGTCTTTTTCTGCTAGCTACAGCAGAGGAAGCTCATGTCTCATATTGGGCAAGTATCAATGGTAGCAGAAAATGAATTGAACTTGAAGTTAATTCATTATTTTTAATTGGTTAGTTTATCCATCGCTTATCTGTGTCCTGGTCACATTCATGTGATTAATTATATCATTAGGAATTATTGTATTTGATGTTATATAATAATTGATAACTATGGGCCACATTGTCCCAACTACTTTGGACGGTATGGCTGTTAAACAGGTATTCATTTCCTTTCTAAGTGATAATAAAAAGGTCTTATGAAGATTTAGAGTTTATTTAAAGGTCTGTAGATTACAGGCAACTGCATCTTATTACAAATATTACATCTCCAACCATGTTCGTTACTGACTTAATGTTCTATTCTGTATAACACCTTCTGCTTTGTCTCTTAACTTTTGTCCACACTTACTCTGGCTTACCGGATGCACACTGCTGGGATAAAGCCTGACGTCCCTCCCCTTCCACTATCTCCGCTAACTATTTTGCAAGGGCACCATCGCTGCATCTGGGGCTTAGCGCCGACCAGGGCGATTGTTATTGGTTTAAAGAAATACGAACAAGCCAGAGTTTTTTTTCTCTCTATCCCAGAATAGAAAAGCAGTGTAGCCAGATCATACTCCAGCACTGACACAGCGCTGTGGAGATAGGTTTGGCAATGCGAGACTAGTACACACTAAACAGCCGTTATGGCACAATCATCTGTCATAAATAATAAAATTATTTGTGCCTGTGTTGAAGCACAATGTTTTCATGTTATCAAGGTACCTGAGTTTGTGATAAATTTAACAGCCATTTCCAATGTCAAAAAATTAATCTCTCTCAGATCACAAATCATCCGCACTTTAATTTCCATTCTTGCTAGAATTAGGTTAAAACATGTGACTGGGAGTAGAAATGTTACCCTTTTTTTCCCTTTGTCATTTTGACAACAGAGCATTTGATTGGATTTACAAACACACCCCTTAAAAAATCCATTTGATAAGAAATTCTACACAGAGCACAGATCAGATGGACGGGCACTTTACTGTAGTAAGATAAAGTGCTTTATAAAGGTTCTGTTTTTATACTTTATGTTAATCCACCAACGTTAAAGCATTTATGTTTCAGCCATTAAAATAACATAAACCAGACTGTTTAGCAGCATGCAAAATGTTAATACACCTGTACATGATTTGGTGAGCATGCACACTATTATATTACTACTATTCTTATGTCTTCATGTTGCAGCAGATAAATTATGACTTTTGACTCTGGTTTGTTCTCCTTCCAGTGTGTATTTCTTTTTATCAGGCGGTGACTGGGTCCAGTGAGGGAGAGATGCCGTATCACTGGTACACCGACCAACGATTTGCCCTCTTCATCATGTGCCTCTTCATCATACTACCCCTGTCCATCCCAAAAGAAATCGGCATCCAGAAATACACAAGGTATACAGCACTTATCTGTGATCAGAATGACATCCAGCTGAGTGTAAATTGTTATGTGATTTAACTGTTTTCACCTCATGCCAGTGTGTTGGGGACGCTGGCTGCTACGTATCTGTGTGTGGCAGTGATTGTCAAGTATTACCTGATGGAGAGCCACGTTGCTATAATAACTCCAGAGCACAGCCAAGGGTCAGTAACACTGTTCTTGATGGATGCATGTGTGTGTCTATCATTGGCTTCTCATTTTATACAGCTGTTGTTTTGTGTGCATCAGTAAAAAAGTGTGTGTGTGTGTGTGTGTGTGTGTGTGTGTTTTTCAGTGTAAGTTCGTGGGGTTCAATGTTCAGTGTTGTGCCGACCATCTGCTTTGGCTTCCAGGTAAGATCACCTTCAGGCTGGTTTTAAGTCTGACAGTAGTCAGTGTGATGCTTAACATTCAAGTGGTTTAATATAGACTTAATATTGTCCAAATAAGAAAACACAAAGAAATGTAAAATCACAAACCAACCAACAATAACAGACACCCGAACAAGCATGTGGAGCATGAGGAAATATTTTTTATTTTTACTGTCTGTAGTGCTTTGGTCTGAATGCTAATAGCATCGGAGGTCTTTGCTCTCTTCCAAGTTTACCTGTCATAATATAACTGTCAGTTTCTGACTGTAGAATATTTTTGAGCAATACATGCAAATGCCCAACTTAGAAATGCAAAGTAACACTTAAATGGGTTGCAAAAGCAAGAAAAACAAACCAAAATGCAAACATTAAATCTGACACTGATTTTGGATGCAAGTCACATTTATTTGCATTCCACATATTAGCTTTATGTCATATTTTCTAATGACAATATTTCGGGTTATTGTTGGTTGATCTGTGATACCATTTAGTGCTATGTGCACTTCAGAATTTGCTTCTTTTTATTTTTTTTTACCTATCTGCTTTTCATTGTCAATGCTAGGAACAGGAAAATGACAGAAAAAAAGTAAATAATAAAATTAAAAAGTGATCTCCAGGAAGCCTTATGGTAAAAGTGCTTACTGCATAGGGGTGGGGGACAAAATCGATACAGCATAGTATGGTGATATTTTCCGTGGCAGTACTGTATCGATACACAGACACCAAGTATCGATCTATTATTATATATGTGTTGGTCAGTTTGTCTGCTTGACAATCCCATTTTGCAGCAATAAAATTGAAGTGAGATGAACAAACAGAGACATTTATCTTTTTAGATGTTGACAAAGTTTCCTTTTGGGGACATCATTTGAAATTGGGAAAAATTTGAAGTTGGAAAAAAAGGTAATAAATAGCAATATATCGCAGAATATTACAATATGTTTAAAATTGCAATAATATGGTATCCTGACATAAATATCGTGATTATATCATATCGTGAGGCCTCTGGTGATTCCCACCCCTAATACTGCATAATCCCTACGTCCACGGTTCAATTCCTTCTGGCTGCTGCATATCATACCTCTCTCTCTCTCTCTCTCTCTCTGTGTTTTTTTTTTTTTTTTTCTCTCTCTTTTTTTTTTTTTTTTTTTCTCTCTCTCTCCAATCCCTCCTGTCTATACACTGAAAAAAACACTATTAGATAATTTCCACTTATGTTGTTAATGCCAGTGCACTGAGCAATATGTTGATTTTTGGGGAACTGTACTATTTTTTCCACTTTGTCAGAATGTTGCCTTTTTAATGTATCTACTTGCACAATAAGGACATCTTAATGTGAGCTTAGCCTTGGTTAGCTCACTTGCTGAATGTCTATTAGATGAGTAGCAAGTAGGGAAATACTCTTTCTAACCTTATGCAAAGATGGCTAACTGGCCCAACTTAACTATGTATTATAATTTCTGCATTTGTAAAGATGCTAATAAACTTATAAGAAAATAAGACCATATTAAACTTTTGACTAACTCCTGTTTGCACATGAGACAGATGTCAATACATGGATCCCATAGAAATCCATGTATTGATATAATCAATGTTCCAAGATACTCTCAAAAAACTACAAAAAAAGCAACCATGACTCTGGATACCTAAATAGGACATACAGAGGAAAAACAAAGTAACTATCTCTGATCCCCGGAAACTATTGTTAATTATCAATTTGTGTGTGTTTGCAGTGCCATGAAGCCTGTATCGCCATCTACAGCAGCATGGAGAACCAGAAGCTCTTCCACTGGGTGGTCATCTCTGTGGTCTCCATGTTTTTCTGTTTACTCATCTACACTCTAACCGGTGAGTTCACCTCTAAAACGTCAACCTCAGAGCATTATGTGCTTACATAAAAGCCGATCAACACGTTCACTCTCTCCATCTCCAGGTGTGTATGGCTTCTTGACGTTCGGACGGGCGGTTGCCTCCGATATTTTGATGTCATATCCAGGAGATGATGTGGTCATAATCATTTCCAGACTACTTTTTGGAATATCAATCATCACCATTTATCCTATTATTCTTCTTCTGGGGAGGTGAGCGACACCAGAGTTGCTTTGTTTTGTCTTGTCTGGGGTTTTGTGTGTGTTTCAACATGTTGTATGAATGTGTGTGTGTGTGTGTGTGTGTGTGTGTGTGTGTGTGGAACAGATCTGTCATCCTGAACCTGACGCTGCGTATTCAAAGACGTCGTTTGGGAATCGTCACTCATTCATTTGAGAGTCGCTGCAGAGTTGTTCTCACTGTGATCTGGATCACCATCACTCTTCTCATTGCCATGTTTGTCCCTGACATGGGGGACGTCATCAGTGTCATTGGAGGAATCAGTGCCTTCTTCATTTTTATTTTTCCAGGTATATAAACAACCTTAACTTTAATATGTGTATGTATATGTGTTTTTAATTACATAATGTATAATGTATGGCTTACATTATTCATATATTCAATCTATTTTATTATTAGCTTGTCAGTCTCCTGTCAATCTCTTTGAATTGGACTAACCTGTATGGAAGGTGCTATACAAATAAACCCATAATCGTGACACAGTAAGGTAACCTGTCGGTGTATGTGTTTGTGTGTTGCAGGTCTTTGCTTAGTGTTCACAATGCAAACTGAATCTGTGTCTCCAAGAGTCAGGTGAGTGAGAACTTACAGACTTGTATGAGAGTTTAATGAGAATGCTTTATTTTACAGGTCCATACTTTTCTGAATTATTTAATAATTTCCAAGAAAGAGAGAATTTTCCTGGTAATAATCATTTAATTGGTGCAAATTATAGGGACAATAGAGACGTGTGGTTAACTGATACACTTCCAGTGAATTAATTCCAACTGCTGGTGTTACCAAGAGAGTATTTTAGTCACTTCACAGCCGACAGATAATGAATGTATAATGAATGAATATTTACCTGGGTATATTATTATTTTCTCTATAATTAGTACCATATTACTTTTTCCGTGACATTCCTAGAAAATTATTAGGAAGGGGGTTACATAAAAAACTGTTGCTGGTCATACAAACATGGCAAGCGGTCACGTCCTGCAGAGTAAATATTACAAAAGAGATGCAAGTTAACAGTCCACAACAGTGTATGCTGATCATTCATCACTGCAAGTTGAACTGGACTGCGTTGTCTCCAAAGAAAGAAAGGAAGAAAGAAAAGTGTCCCTTATTTTGTACAAATGGCTTGTCTTTGAAGAAAATGAAGGCCTCTATGGGCATTCCTTTCCATTTGATCCATTGTGTTATAACATGAGGATGTTTGAATAAAGGAAATAATGATAAATAATTATGAATTAATGTTAAGCCTAATAACTTGCTGTTAAAAGACATCAGTACTGGTCTTTTTCTTGATGTGCCTGATTTCTTGCATTGCAGGGTGATTTTAACAGTTTGGGGAGTCATAACCATTGTAGTTGGAGCCTTTATCTTCGGACAGAGCACAACCATCGCTGTCATGGAGCTTTGCCACAAATTCTGAATTACACACAGTTATCATATCACCACTACATTATCTGCAGCAGCTGCTTCAAGGTGACTTTGCAGCACTTTTTGCACAACTGAAATTTACAACTGCATCTGTAAAGGTGGTTTTTAGTTGTACATATGATCCTTATCAAGGTTTTACACAAACTGGATATAGAATATATTTACTATGTGAGAAAGTAATATTTATGTGTGTATGATTGTTGGAATATTGGATTTTAATTGATTGTTAATGGACAAGTATATAAAGTCAAAGAGAAGAATGCATTGTTAGGTATTTAATTGCTAAGTATATGTAGAAGTAATATTGTTTGAATATATGTATCTGTTTTATTATTTAATTTGGTCTGCCAATAATATACTTATAGTATATTAAATGAGAAATCACTAATAAGTGTTGCCTCTTTGAGTCTTCATCTGTACTTTCACACCCTGCCAGGGGGCAGTGTTGCACTACTGAAGCATTATTTATTTATCTGCATAGTCATATGTGTGGAACTGCATTTTGGAAACACAAACAAGAGAAAAAACAGTTGTTATCACTGTTATTTTGGTCCGAGGGATCATTTTGACAAGAGAGTTTATATCAACTAAGCAAGGCAATTCTTTTTTAATGTACACAGATGGGTTTTATGCCCTTGAATGTTTACATCTACTATGATGATAAAATGAGTCAATAATATTAAGATTTCTTTCTTTCAAGTACGTGATTCTTATCCTTCTGCTGCATTTTTCCATTCTTTCTCCCCTGACCTCTACATACACACATTATATGAGTGATATAAATCTGCAGCTTTCATTGAGCACAGATTGATGGCTGAGGTATGCTGAATATCACTTTATTTGTTTATTGTTTATTGACTTCAAGCTCAAAGGAGTTATGGCATGCTGCCTGTGAGCGTGCATGTGCTCACATGTGTGTTAATGTATGAGTGAGTAATGATTTACAGTAAATCCAGAAAATGGGCGCCATATCTGTGCCTTGAGGGATCTGTTTAAAAGCAATATGTTAGACATGCTAACTTCACGTACTTATCTGTCCAAACAGACACAGTAAGAACTTAAAATAGACCATCTAGAAACACACAGCAGCTCCTTATAGACGCTTCAGCTATATTTGTGTCATCTCATGCAGCGTTAATGTCCTTAAGGGAAAACCTCAAACTGTGATACTCTACTTGTGTTTAGCTCATGGGATTATATTTCAACCTGCTGCCCAAATGACTAAATAAATCCACTAAATGCAGGAAAAAAAATCCTTGAAAATCACACGAACTCCTTGAAACCTACAGCTGCACTCTCTGTCAACTGGCCCACAGATTTGTAAATGCAACTCAGCAGTCCTGGGAGCTACCAAGAGCTTAGCACTTCAGTTCTCTCTCTGATTAACTCATTTTATACTTTTATGACCCAAAAATGAAATGGCTTTCCTTTCTCAGTTACTGTATGACTTTACATCAACCATTCGTTTAATCCCCCCAAAAGAAAACTAATAGTATAAAGCCATATACTCTGTGAGCCTCGTACTTAGGCACAGATGTCAGGATACAATGGCGGACCCAAATGCACGACTCAGGAATCAAGGATAAAGGTAAGTGGTTTATTGCTCCAAGAACAATGCAGGCAACGGTACAAGTCCAACAGACAGGTGACGTGGTCGATAACAGGCGATAATACAGGCAACAGTACAAGTCCAACAGGCAGGAAAACATGGTTGATAATACAGGCAAAAGGTCTGGATACACTGGGAAACTAAACGAGGGAACGCTGGAAAGTGAGTCACACATGGAGCTACCACAATCTGGCAGGGAACAAGTGAACACAAGGTGAGTATATATACACGGGGAGGGGAAGACAACTAGACACAGGTGAATAACATTAGGGCAGAGACAGGTAATAAAAAACGGCGGGAAACAAACAAAGGCATGAAGACAAGTGAAGTGAATGAAGACAAACAGTGGATTTCAAAATAAAGCAGGAAATCATGGAAACAAACAGAAAACACAATAAGAGCAGAGGCAGACGTGACAACAGTGGTGATTTCAGCTAACGTCAGCATGCACAATGGTGCCATGCCATTGGTCCAATGGCCCATTATTCCGAAACCCCAATTGTTGAAAAACTTCCCATTGGACCGAAAGCCCACAGTCCAATGGCCTGTTATCTGGAAAACAAAAATCCTCTTTAGGAGTCATATAAAGTCATACTTTATGATTTATGTTATGATTGACATAATGATGACAACAGAGGTTGGAAAAAAGTTAGGCCGACAGTCACTGAACTCCAACAACTCCAGTGTGTATTTTCGGAGCAACTGGCCTTCGGATTAGTTCAGTCCAATAGGACATTTTTCGAACTATTGAGGTTTTGTAAAAATGGGCCTAAGGACCAATCGGCAGTCACCCGTACGGTGGCAGTGCTAACATGTTGATGTTTAACTGGTAATGTTCACCATTTTAGTTTAATGTATTAGCATCCTATAACATTTGCACGTTCTTGCAATTTTGGGGTTGTATCTATGGTTGAATGCACTTATTGTATGTCACTGTGGATAAAAGCCTCAGCTAAATAAATGTAATGTAAAGTAATTTGCTAATTACCACTAAACATAAATTACAGTTGAGGCTGATGGGAATGCATTCAGTTTGGCAGGTAAAGAATAAAAGAAAACAAGTAGAAAATTTGATCAGATCAAACTAAAGAAAAAGTCAGTTATTATAATTCAGCCTGAAGGGAACATGATTGTCGCACCAAAATTCCATTGCAACCCATCTGATAATTGTTGATGTATTTCAGCCTAACCAAAGTGGCGCTCCAACCGACCAACCAACCTTGCCATGCCTAAAGCTGCATCCACAAGCACAGTTTAAAATCATCCATTATTCTCTGCATTAGATTATCTTTTCATTTTCCTTGGTCAGTGAAAAATAATTTCCAGTTCTCATTATTATGCTGTCCCCTGTAGCTACTTTGTTATTGAAAGATTACTTGTACTGTAGGCTTCTGCAGTCCTAATTAATGAAATGGCAATTTGTAGCAACGTCCTTTTAAATGTTAATTGTTTCTGATAAAAGTGTTACTGTGTGTGTGTGTGTATGTGTGTGTGTGTGTTTGTGTGTGTGTAGTTTCTCTCACAGTCACTGTCACGCCGATTGAAATCTGGATGCCTTTTGTGTTCAGAATGGAAGCAAGCTATTTAGTGCCTGTTTAATTAGCAGATAACTGGCAGTTTTTATGACCAAACAAGAGGAGGGATGTTACTGTATCACTGTGTGTGCATCTTACAACCTCCTTTATGTATGAAATGGTTGTGTGCATGTATTGTGCATGACCTTGTTTTCTATGCATCAAGGTTATGACCAGCAGGCTGAGATCATCATGATGGCAATAACATGTATCCATCAGTTTGCTGCTCAGGCCTTTATTGAAGTCGTGACAGCAGATCTTTGACCTCCGGGCTGAACTCTGCAGGATAATCGCTGCAGTGGCAATGAGCTCAGGTGAAGGAGAGGCCTCCATCACCTTCTGTGAGTGCAGTAGATCAGGATAACATTACATCCTATTTGTGATACCAGAAGCGCACTAATGTCTTTCCTGGCTATGCCAGTCTTTAAATGTTTTAACAGTGTAGCTGCTCTTCTATATAGCTCTTTTATTACATTTATAGACAAAATATTGTTTGCAAATAAACCATAATGACAAAATAACGTTTTCAATTTTTTAATGTTTTCATGTGGGCAAAAATCATTGCATTGTTTTTTTTAAGATTATGTTTTGGGCATTTTAGGCCTTTATTTTTATAGGACAGCTGAAGACATGAAAGGGGAGAGAGAGGGGGAATGACACACAGCAAAGGGCTGCAGGGCAGAGTCGAACCTGCAGCCACTGCGTTGAGGAGTAAACCTCTACATATGGGCGCCTGCTCTTCCAGGTGAGCTACCCAGGCACCCGATCGTTGCATAGTTTATCTACTTACGATATATTTACATAAATGATCAATTTATTGATTAATCTCTCGCTCATATCTGATTAGATTAACATAATTTTAATTTTAATATAACAGAAGTTTAGTTAAACTGAAATTGGAATGTGCATATTTTTGTGAAACATATATAAAAATAATTTCCGAGGATCTTTTCCATTTCACACCCTCTGATAGATGTGTTTATTTTGAAAACATTGTTTGACAAACCAAAGAGGGAAAGTCTCACAAACTGTGAGACTACTGATACCAGGGCAAACCGAAAAAAAGAGGATGATTGTCAGATCTACAAAGCCCCAGAAACTTGACTAATTCAATTTACTTCAGTAGTAGATGGTGGACGCACAGGATTAATCCTATCATTGCATTTACACATGAGACTGTGAATAACAATGAAGATTAGAAAACAACAGTCAGACTGCATAATAAATATATTCTCCTTGTCATGTGCAATTTGGCTTCATTCGCCCATTTCCTTCATCTCTCCATTCAAATACAGCATCATAGCGAAGTGATGACCTGCAGCATATATCTTTTTTGGTAAAAAATGCCTCTTGAAAAAATACATCTTTGAAAAAAAGGGACCACAGGGACTTTTGTCCATTTTAATAACATAAACAACATGACTTTTGTCCTTTTTAATAACATCACAACATTTTAATTTCTTGTGTTAAAATATGTTCTAATCTTGACTGTGTTTTCAAATGTTTGCATTAAATAATGTAATAATTTATAAAAAATAATTATGTATCTATAACACAGAGGCGCTCTTTAAATAAATGAATGTGTCAGGTTTTAACAGGTGAAGTAAAACAGGTGAACTAAATGTTTCTTTTCTGGCATTTTTGGGCATTTCTGTTAATAAGTAGGCCTAAGGTTTGTAGCCAATGCATCCATAGACAGTAGATACCAGTTAAAACTGATATGATCTTGTCTGCATTGTCACTACTTCTGTGTCCTGTGCTGCTGATTTATATAAATAAAAGACTAAAAGTCTACAGACATGCTATCAGCTCTCTGATGCTGTACTTGCTGTATAGGCACTGTGATGCTCTGAGCTAATGCTAATGAAACATTGACAATGCTAACATGTTGATGTTAAGCATGTTAGCATGCTAACATTTGCTAATCGGCAGCAACACAAACAACAGTTGAGGCTGATGGGATTGTCATTAGCTTTGAAGGTTTGGTCATTAACCACAATAATTGGACAACTTTAAATTCCAACCTGATGACGGCGCTACATGAAAGTTCAGGTGATCAAAGTTGTTATAATTCTTCCTCTGGGAACCATGAATATCTGTACAACATTTCATGGATTATGTTTCATGTACCGTGTGCTTATTGGGATGCTATGGACAGAGAGGAAATAACCAAATCCCGGGAAGCACAGATATTTTTAAAGTTGATACACAAAATCCAAGCACAGCTGTCTCCAGTTTATTCCGTCCACTCCATAACTGTTACAGTTTTGCAGCTTCAGAACACTTTAAAAAGATAGAGTCACTGGCAAAGTCACTCATTTGGTCTGTTAGTGGAGACATGACTGAACTGATCGCTGGAGGGAACTGAAGAGTGGCTGCCCTTTAGGAATAATATACCACACACAGTATGTGCTGTCTGTCTCTCTTTCCATCTGCAGAGCACACTTAATTTTTTCATAGTCACACACGACCTTTGTAAAACCCCAATATATATATATCTATATATATATATATCTATATATATATATCTAAAAATCTATATATATATATATATATATATATATATAGAAATATAGATATAGCTGTTGCATTTGATTTGAATACTGTAAACTCAGAGCTCTCTTTGTTTTTTGTTTCTGTTTTTACATGGCTCTTGTTTCTCTTTTTACATGGCTCTACACCCTTTCAAAATAAAATTCCCTTAAACACATCTTTTAACCATTAAACCAATTTCCCAAAATAATCTTAAGGTCAGCCCTTGTTGATAGAGCTGCAAGTATGTAGGCCTACTAAATAGATTCTTTAAATCGGGTTTAGCAGTTAGCATGCAAATAGTCTAACTTTGCCAGACCTCCCTCCACAGCACTGCGGAGGAGGGTCTGGCTAGTCCACACAGCATTCCGGGAAAGGAGAGAAAAGTGCTCTGGTTTATTGGTATGTCTTTAAACCAATCACAATCGTCATGGGCGGCGCACAATGCCGCACAGAGCCCCGGTACCGCAGCAAAATAGCCTCTGGAAGGAACTTCAAAAGTTGTTCAACAGAAAACTCAGATTCGACAGCTAGTCTAGCTGTCTCGATTTAGCATGCAAACTACAGTTTTGATCGTTTCGTTTGCCTTCAGGATTAACCTTCATATTATTTGTTTGTAAATCTCTCCAGCATTTCCAAAAGATGCTATTCCTTCTCCCCAAACCTCTTCAAATACCTGCCTGAATTGACTGCCTTCCTCTACTTGCATTTGGATAGAACTTTATAGGACATTAATATTACAAGAGGTGTCACTGTAGCAGTAAATCGGACAACAAAATGTTTACGCCCACCATTTTTGGAAATCCTAATTGCAACTGGATATCCCAAAGGTCCATTATTTATGTATGAGACTCCCTCTGTGAGTGTCCTGTTTTTACTTAGTAACATATTTCTTGATGCCTTAAAGCCTGAATTACCTTTTCATTAGCAGCATATGTGATCAATGTGAAGTATTGGATGGGGAGAAAAGTGAATGCAGAGATCTAAACAATTGTAAAGCCCATTCAAACATTGCATTAAAACAGTTTTCATCAGCTCACACTGCGAGAGAGCTCTAATAATTATATAACATGATGACTAGGATCAGTTCTCTGAGGATAATCTGGCTGGAAAGATGCACACACAAGGAAATCCAGTAGAATAGAGGATCATACGGTTTATTCAGACTCAAATTATTTTGAATCCACCCATAAAATGATGAAAGTTACTTTACTTCAACACTCACCTTTATATTCAGTCATTCTCTTATTTTGGTATAAACATTGTCATTTGTCAGAAAAATACCACACAGCCATATTAATCAGAATCATGAAGCATTAAGCCATGTATGTTGAATCAGAATGACGTCTACAGAGTTACAATCTAGTCAAAACAGTGAATGAACTAAAGCAGCAAAGACAATGTTCTGGGGATGAAAAAGCATTTTGTTTTAGATTTCACAAGATAAATAAGTCCTGTAATTTTAGCTTCAGGCTGCCTGATACCTGAAAGATTTATTCCTGATTAGAAAAATCTTTGGACTTGATGGTGATACTTTCGTACTTTTCCTTAGGTACAATTTTGAATGAAGGACTTTTACTTTTATTTTTTACAGTGTGGTAGGTATTGTTACTATTTTTTTTTTTCAAGATCTGACTATTTCTTCAACCTCTGCTAATAATATTGATAATAATTGTAAAATAATAAATGAAATATATCAATGGAAAATGAACCTTTCAAGCTCAATTGTTCCATTGACATTTTAATTTTTTTTAAAGTTTGCCATTAATTCAGTGTTATATTTATCATATATTCATGTTCAAAATGTATATTGACATTAAGTCAATGAGGTTTTTTTTACACACCTTCCGTAATCATTCATGTCCTGTCAATCATGCCCGTTTTTAAAAAATGTTTTTTAGACATCAATTTACAAATATTCAGTCATCACAGTCTGTAAACATAAAACTATATTAAGATAAGTGCAAATAATATAATATGAAAGTAAAAATGAAATTAATAATTTAAACAGAATTCCGTTAACATTTGATTGATTTGAACCATTTGAACCAAATAAAAAAGTGACATAGTCCTTTAAAAGAGGCACGCCCTCTCGACCGTGCGCATGCGCAGTGTTGTCTGAATCATATGAAAGCGTGGTTCCGTTTCCTTACATCAGCTAACAGTCCGGTGAGTTTGTCTTCAGTGTTTTCAGGGTGCTCCTACATCTTTTCGACAGACAGCTCCTCAGACTGTAGAGATATTTCTCTAAGAGACTTTAGTCAATACAGAAACGTCACTCATTGCGGGTTTTAGGAGACACAACTCGACCATGAGCGCTGCGCCTGTAGGAAGTGCCCCATTGAGCTTCATAAACAAAAACAAAACATTTATCATGCTGTGGTCTTTTCACTGTCCTTACAGCCCAAAACATGCGGTTACATAAGGCTACAGCTGTTAAGTTTATCATTAAATAGATTAGTGAGCAGGTTGTGCAGGATTTAGATTAATTTATCCTTTACAGTAACGTTATAGGAAATACAAAGCAATCCATTTCTTATTGTTGCAACATTTTTAATTTCAAGCAACCCATTGTTGGTAATGTCTTAATCTGTTTCATAGCAACCATGAATGTAATAAAAGCACTATCACTCAGGATGTGCAATAATTACGTGGGGGGGTAACCTTTTTCACGGCAGACATGTTGACATGTCATAGTAGGAAAAGCACAGGTGTATTCAAAACCCTTAATGATGGCTGCATTCCACTTAGGAGAGGCCCTGGTATTGTGCATGCTGACTCACTGAAAAAGCTTACTGGGACACTTGATGGAATTGAGCCATCATTAAGGTTATCAATTTCAGCTGTGCTTTTCCTACTATGACGAGTCAAAATGTCTGCTCTGAAAAATCTTTGAGATTCCAGATAGAGGCAAAATTGCCATTATTGTGATATCAAAGTTTACAGTTCTCATGTCTGTATGAATGATCAAAATCATCAGTCATTATTTTAGAAAATTATAGTAATTTGTTTTGGCTGAAATACAAAAAACAAGTTGTGACTCAGTGGGATAAACACTTAAACTTCATTATTGATTAATATGTACGTAGTATTTTTGATCAACTAATTGTTTTATACATATTTGAACCAATTTAACTCACTCATTTTACTACAGCTGGCAGGCCTGTAACTAACGCTAAACTCGTGTCCATGTGTTATGTTTTGTGTATTACTACAGCTGCTGCTACTACAGCTAATTCCTCAAAGATTCTTTATAATCTTACAGCACATCTGAGATGATAAATTCAGACCAAAGTGAGACCTAATTATCTTTTATCTTGAGTCTCTTTATCACTTTCCTAAATCTCTTATGGATAAAACAGTAACATCAGGCTGTTTTTCAACAAACGCAGCACGGAGCACTTTCATATGTACAAGCGGTGCTTAACAATATGATTGATGAGGAATAATTGATAAATGTGCTGGTATTAGCTTCATACCATATATTGCCATTCATCACTGAGTTGCTGCAGACTAATCAAGAAATGACCCAGAAATATATTCTCCTGCCCAGTGTTGTCCTCTAAATCATGTGCACATGAGCAGAGGATTAGCTCTGGGGTTAATTTGATTCTGCCTGTAAATTTATTTTTACGTCATGAGTTAGAAATTGCTCAATAATTGCATGAATTGTTAAAAATCATTTTTTAGGACACTGTGCTGTTCTAGTAAAATGTCTTACCATCACAGACCGACCTGCATGTAGTTTCTGAAGACCATCCTCCTGTTTCAGCCAAACAAACACAACATTGCTGTCTCGTGAAACCATGTATCTCTATTTTTAAAGATACATAAATCATTTAAAAACTCACTGGGTTATCTGAAGAATACGCTGTCACTGAAAACTGGGCTGTTTTCTTAGCTCACGAAAGGTTGACAATTTGGAGATGAATGGTTTTCACTGTACATCAAGAAAACCTTTAATCTGACTTGGACCGTAATGTAGTCATATTAAAATGTTGATGATGAAGATTTGCCAGTGCTGAGCAAATTTTGTTATTTTCAGGTCTTATTATAGGAGACTGTGTGTTGTGGTAGTGATGTAGAAAATCTCTTGCCATTCTGGGTGAAACTCTGGCCTGGTGATGTAATCACCAGTATTTACAGTCTGCCCTGTTGCCTGAGGGCGCCACATCATAATGAGTTGACATAAGTAATTCAACACCATTCATGCATGTAGAGAAAAATTAAGGGTTGCATAGCTGGGCCTCGGAATAATTCACTGTGAAATGTTGTGCTTGCTGTCCTTAAGATTGACTCTACCTGTGCCACATAAGCAGGTTACATAAACACTGAACAGTCTGGTGTATTACACCAAAACACAAAGTGGATGCATTTCTAACTCTTGTTCTTGTTGTTCTACTTCAACAGGTGTGGAGGATGAGCTCAGGCAATGGGACCAGGAGGAAAGTTGGAAAGCTGCAGCATTTCAACAACACGTTTGACCCCGAAACACTGACTGAGATTCAGGGTCTTTTTAGTAAAGTTAGAACCTATGTGAAACCTTCCAATGGGGAGTGGTGCATCCCCGACCCAAACGTCGCTCTCAGACACTCTGCGGAGGAGCACTGCCGGCTGCAGGCCCTGAAGACGTCGCTTAATGATGTTAAGAACCAGCTCAGTGACAAGAACGTCGAGGTCTGGCATCAGCACACCAACTCCACCAATCGAGCCGGTAAGGTGATTGCCGCCGTGCGTTCTGCTGCCAACGCAGAGATCTGCACTCAGGCCTGGTGCAAGTTCTATGAGATCCTGGGAACATTCAATCTTCTTCCAGAGGAGGCTCTTCGAAATGGAGAGCTGAACACAGTCCACCTGTGTGAAGCTCCAGGGGCCTTCATAACCGCTCTGAACCACTACATCAAAACCAGCGAGTCCACACGTTACTGTGACTGGAGCTGGGCCGCCAACACTCTTAACCCGTACCACGAGGCGAACGGTGGCAGCACGACGATCGCAGATGATCGGTTAATCGCTAACACACTGCCCTGGTGGTTCTTTGGCTCAGATAACACAGGCAACATCATGATCCAAAAACATTTGCTGGAGCTGCAGGCATTTGTGGCTAACATGCGTAGAGTTGATGTGGTGACGGCAGATGGTAGTTTCGACTGTCAGGAGAAGCCAGATGAGCAGGAGGCGCTGGTGGCATCACTGCATTACTGTGAGGTCACAGCTGCCCTGCTTCTCCTGAGCCCCGGTGGCTCTTTTGTGCTGAAGATGTTCACCCTGTATGAGCACTCCTCCGTCGGCCTTCTCTACCTGCTGAACTGCTGTTTCCGCTCTGTCGACGTCTTCAAACCTGCCACCAGCAAGTCGGGCAACTCTGAGGTTTATGTTGTGTGTCTGAACTATGACGGCAAGGAGGCTGTGAGGCCTTTGCTCTCCAAACTGATTCGTAACTACGGACCACATCTGGCCGACCAAGAGGCACTATTCCCCAAATCGCTTGTCCCAGTGTCGTTCCTGAAACAGCATGAAGAAGTGTGCTCGTACTTCCACACGCTGCAGGTGGAGACGATCACAGAAAACCTGCGACTGTTTAAAGGAATGAGCACCGAGCAGAGGCAGCGGCTCGACTACATCAGGGACTGTACGGCTCAGGAATACCTGCAGCGCTTCCAGGTAAGACGTCTGTAGAGACCATTAACTTGTCATGTAACTGAGCTTCAACGTTCATTATTGACCTTTTGAAACAACCGCTCACAAAATGATTTCACCTAAAGGTCCATTTGGTAGCTCTTCTAGAGGTTTCAATCATATCACATGGACTTCATTAGCAGATGGAGTTTGTCCAGTTCTCATGGAATTGTAGATGTTTGTTTTCATTTTTCTAGGCACTTAAGGGTAGCCTCGTGAGACTATCCTGATCTCACGAGCTCCAGTTTTCTACTCGCAGATCAGTCTGGCATCTTGAGATGGAGAAAATTTGGAGCCGTTCGCCAAACAACCGACCAGTCAGCGTTGGTTTTGAGACGGGTTTGGGTGTGACGCATTGAGAAGCGCCTGTTAGTCTAAACAACATGGCAGCTTCCACGGATGAGATGAGCGTAGCGATCGCAAGTTTTATCTGAATTAGAAAGTATTCCTTCATTGAAAGAAGAGCAAAAAAACGGCACTGGAGGCTTTTCTCGGAGGAAAAGATGTTTTTGATCTTCTCCTGACTGGTTTCAGCAAGAGTTTGATCCGATTGGTTGATTTGGCCCGTCCATCACCAACGTAGGTGGTGATAGACAGATGGTTTATCCAATCAGCTAAAAAGTATTTTCGCCCCTTCCCAAAAGTTCTCCAACCGAAAGTTCCCAGATTGATATGCCAAGCAAATGCGAAACAATCCATCTGGTGGATTCAGGTTAACTTAAGGGACCTTCTGTCCTAAAAATTAAGTTTAAAACTGTGTTTTTTTTATTTATTTATTTTTTGGTCAATTATAAGTCTTCAATTCAGTTTCAACTTTGTTTGAGTAAAATGTAGGCCTATTTTTCCAATGAGAAATACGTCCAGAAGATCTGCAGTGCAGTATAGAGTCTTCATGGGTTTCGGAAATTTGTACCTGACCTGAACAGACCCAAGTTTGGGAGTAGTAATCTTTTGCTAGTACACCAGTTTGTGTTAAACCCATGTGGAGCCTTTCCATCTGTTCCCTTTTTCAGCTCTGGAGCAGATAGGAAAACCTAAGTGGCCTTCAATTGGTACATTATAGATATTAATTGCTTGGTTCATACAGCAAAATAAGTATAATGTTTTAGTAACTTGACAGTGGCGTTAAAGAAGCAATGACAACTTTCAAAAAGTCTAAAACTGAACTTGATCAAGTGTCTCTGTGTGTAGGTGAGCTTCCTTCCACGGAGTCGATGGATTTCCCGTAACACGGTGAGTCCCGCCTGCTGCAGCGTCTCAGCGGGCCGACCTCTGGGACAGAAGAAGCAAACGGGCTCCTTCAATGAGCGGAGGGAATTGCAGACCCTGAGCTGGAGGGAGCGCATCGAGAGGGGTGGCCATGCTACCTGGATACAGAGACACTGCACGGAGGCCGTTGGAACCAGCTGCGTGCTGGAAGGACCCCTGTCACAGTGTCACATGGATTCATGGTACGTTATCGTCGGGGCTGCACTGCCTGCAGTCAGAAACTCTCCGTTCTGTGAAGGAGGTTTGTTAAACCACTTAAATGAAGCCCTGATGGACCCAGCAGTAGACTGGACTCGTGCACCTCCCTGTGACTCTTGCCACGTGACTTGCGCGGCCTCCATCTTGTCCGATGTTTCAGCTCTTTGCATCTTCACAGCCGACAGTGATGGCATCAAAAAGAAGAAACGGTGTCTGGTGTTTGGCAGCTGCTCAGTGTGGGGTGCCTGTGAAAGCCAACAGGGGGATTTAGTCTTAACATTTTCTGCAGAGCCTTCAGTTCCTCCAAGATGCTGCATCACGCTGCACGATGGGGAGCCGCGGTACCAGCAGCAGCTCTTAGGTTGTGTTGTGTTTTCCCTGCAGAACCTGAACTCTGGGGATGCCCTGCTGCTGCCTGTGCTTTCTGCCTTCACTCGTGTCACCGCAGCTGTTGTGCTCTGCCTGCATGTGTGTTTTCGCTCAGTCACGTTCAGGTGTCCGGCCCCCTCAGGCGTAGTTGGGACAATGCTTGTGTGCGTTGGCTTCTGCCCTGAAGCTGCTGCACGAATACTCCCTGTTCTCACTGACGTCCATAACTGTGTGGGTCAGTTGTTAGGAGGAGAGGAGGACTCCGGTAAAAATCTGCCGTCTGGGTGTGACAGTCAGGTGCTGCAGTTTGTTCCCATGGAGGTACTGCTCACAGGAGGACTGACTGAGTTCCTGCGGACCATGAACTCTGAAATCATCCAACAGAAGCTGCATTTGCTTATGCAGTCATAGTGCAGTTTAGTGAGCTTGGACTCTGGGGTACATGCTATTGGTTCAGAAGTTGTGTCATTAGGTCACAGTCGGTTTTATTCTTGTCTAATCAGCAGACTGTTTAACGACACTGAATCATTTTTGTATGCTAATATTAAAAAAAATACTCCACTCATTCAGCATTGCACTGCTATAAACATTTTCGCACTCACAATGGACAGTTTTAAAGAAAGGATCAAAATTGATGCAGCAGAATCCGATATATATATTCTTTTTTACTAAACCTAATGTGTAGCATTCTTCTTGCTAGCATTACCTACATTGTAACTCAACGTTTTTTTATTATTTAAACTTGTAGTCTTCAGCCCCAACTGAGCAAATCAAGTGACTTTACATACATATACACATATCTCTGATTAGATAAAATCCCCAAAATAGTCAGGCTTTAATGCAGAAGTCCAACCTGTGCTCTTAAATAAGGTAAACCTTCACCAGTAAAGTCTCAAAAACATCTTTCCGACTAAATGCAATTGTGCTACATGCAAAGCTTTTGACAACATGCAAGCGGGAACAACATTGTCTGATGATACAAACTTGCAGTGCATGAAAATGCAAATTACTTTCAGCACTTGGATCAACAGAACTCATCCGTGACTGAATTCACTGAGGATTTTAGGGAGGTTGAATAAACAATAGTCCAACCCTCAGCACCAGACCTCCTGTCAGTCACAGATGGTTTGTGTTGAAATCCACATCACAAAGACCCGGGAGTTTTACCCTGAAGTGCCTGTTGTGTGGATTATTATGGATCTTTTAGTCTTTTTGCCATCATGCAGCTTACAGGCGACTTGCGGTATAACAGTTAATTTCTCTTTTGTGTCCTGTGGAAAAAAAACTTTCTATCCACATATAAAAGGACAGACTGCTTACACTAAAATGTTTTATACTGCATGAGCTGCTAACTAAGGAGCTGTTGAGAAAAGAACTATATTAGCTTCAATAAAAATATGCAGTTTTTGCTTATTTGTATAGCTTTATAGTTTTTTTTTTTTTTTTTTTAATTTAAGTTTGTGGTTCATAATATCAGTACAATGTATATCAGCACAGTGTAACTGAGGAGTTTATTTTCTAAAAAAAAAAAAAAGTGCACTGACAAATTACATGAAGTCTAATGTACTGAGTCAAATTTAGGACTGTTATGATGCAGTTTATGCTTATTTGTATAGCTTTATAGTTTTATTTTAGGTTTGTGGTTTATAATATCAGTACAATGTATATCAGCACAATGTAACTGAGGAGTTTACTTTCAAAAAAAAAAAAGTGCACTGACAAATTACATGAAGTCTAATGTACTGAGTCAAATTTAGGACTGTTATGATGCAGTTTATGCTTATTTGTATAGCTTTATAGTTTTATTTTAGGTTTGTGGTTTATAATATCAGTACAATGTATATCAGCACAATGTAACTGAGGAGTTTATTTTCTAAAAAAAAATAAAAATGTGCACTGACAAATTACATGAAGTGTACTGGAGTCAAATTTAGGACTTTTATGATGAATGGTTCATTTTATTTCCTGCTGAATTAAAAGAATGCATAATAAGATGCATCCAAACTAAATTTTTTTTTTTTTTAGGGTTCTAACATGTCTGAACAGATTTGAGTAAGTTTAAATGGGTTTGAGTAGGTTTAAGGGTGAGCTTGATGCTGTAGTGAGAAATATGGAGCCTGTACCGTATGGTGGGAGGGCAGATACGCTGGCACAGCCTGATGTTTGCTAATGTACTCATACGTATGGTGGTCATCATTCAATTTGACTCTGAAATTGCAATTAAGCCTATACTTATATATGTATATAATGCTTGCTAAGAATTATGGCACAAGAAGTAGTGTGATTATATTTTGTGCATCAGTTAATGTGAGATAACTGTTGTCTTATGTGATAACACAGTCATATCTCAGCTGCTTTCCTTTGTGTAATACAGGCATTTTTGGATACGTTTGGTAAATTTTTAATTAGTACAGTGCCGGCAGACGGAGCCGATACTTGCATTTTGATTAAACCAGGATTCCTCGGTATCTGTGAATAAGAAGAAGAAGCATAATCTCCTGCAGCATACTTTCAACTCCAGCGCCTGCTAATGAACGGCTGGATGTTAAGATGGAAGTGATACCGCCTGGAGTAGGTTCCCTTCAGAGGTCACAGACAGCACTCTGTTTGTGTCTATGGTGAGTGCTGACAACAATAAAACTAACCAGGAACTCCTATAAACTACAAAACACAAATCTACAATCCGCTTATCTTCATTCGTCATTATGTAGCCCTCTGTCTTAAACTATCATGCTAATTGAGTTTGTGAAATAGAAAATTAATGCCATTAGTAAATATTAAAAAAAATCAACAAGGTGCCAGGGGCAGTGCTAGAAGGGGGGCACGAGGTGGCACTATCCCCCCTTGAAGTATGATTGACCCCCCCTGGGGTGCTGCCCCCCCCCCCACCCCCAATCCATTGGGCTAGAGTGCTGTCAATCTGACAATTGTGATTTCCATTGAATCAGAGTACTGTCACTTGGCAGCCTTTTCTGCCAATCTTCCCAGGCCTTGTCACATGACCAATTAATGTTTCCACGATGACTATCCAAAATTCTGATACCATGGAACCAGTACTGGAATTGTTTTTCTAAAAAGTGGCTCACTCTTGTAGGTCAAAACAGGGATGACTCTCTAATCTGGTTTTGCCCAATTGGTGGCCATCCCCTGTGTTCACTCCTGAAATATTAGGTTAGTATTTTGGGTCAACCCCTAACAGATACCCTTATCACACAAAACTCAGAAAAGGGTTTTTCATTTGTAAGTTGAATACATCCAGAGTTTCTAAACTGGATAAGAGAAAATCAGAAAGTCATATTCCACTAAGACCTCTTCCTTGTCTGACTCCAGCGACACCAAGCCCCCACACAAACAATTAAATCAGACAGATTAATACAAATTGATAATTTCCACATTCTCTGCATGCAAAACAGGAAGAGAAAGCAAACAAATATTTGTGTGTGTGAGAGAGAGAGAGAGAGAGAGAGTGAGAGTGATTGAGTCAAGTGATTGGGTCGTATTGTGTACCAGGAATGTAATCCATCCTCAGTGTCACCACTCTGTGTACTGACTACAGTCCAATCTGTGTGGATGAAGTAATCACATGATGAACTTGCCCTGAACTCTAAATATGTGGTGATGAAATGTTAGTAGGTCAGTCTGTATCCATTCACACTGAAGAAAACCAAATATTAGAGATCCTATTAAAGAAAGAGGTCCGATTTTTTTGAAGTGGGGTTGTATGAGGTTGGTACTGTCTATGTGTAATTACCTACAGTAGATGGCGGTCGGCACGCCCTCAGTTTGGAGATACAGGCAGGAGTACCGACACAGAAGCTAAGCAATGTTCTGCTGTTGACTGGTGCTGCAGCTAACACATATTTTAGCCACCTAAAAAAAAATCTATATTACAGTAATTTAAGTGAACGCTATATTTAGGATATTTTCACCATAGTCATTTTACCTCGCAGAACACAGGAGTTGCTGATCTCCGCTGCCTTGTTCGGCTAGTTTGTGTTATTGTGTAACTTTGGTGTTTTAAAAGGTTAGTTTGGATCATGGATGTATTATAAGAAAAATTACCTTCAGGCACGCAGTGAATTACAACACATTAATGTCAATATAAATGTGACAAAATGCATGTAAGGCTCATCAATAGCAGCATTTATGGCTGATATAAATGTTATGTTGACTCTTTGATTCTGTGAATGTTTTTGTTTTCACATTGCTGCTAAATGGAAACTCACCACGTTGCTCTGCTGTCTACAGAGAAAAGACGTTGACAGATCAGGTGAAGAAAAACTCGTTATGTAACAAAAATAAGGCAGCAGGACAGGGAACTTGTGAGAAGAGGAGAGTTGTGTTCCCTGCAGAGCAGGATGTGTTCATCAGAGGGATTCAGCTCAGTCAGTCAGTTGTCTCTCTGTGATCTCATTTCAAGAGACGCTGTCTTGCTTGTTAGTCTCGCTTTGTTACTGCAGTCGTCAATCTGAGAGAGAAAAAGGTGGGTTACCGTAAAGACAGTATTAACATTCCTCAAAACATCCTCAGCATAACAAAATGACTATTAAACTCCTTGTTTTATTCATTGTTTTCTTGATCCTGTCAGGGTTATACACCTAATAATTGCATTTGCAAGGGGTTAAGCACAGCTTTGCAAGGCCCGCCCTGTTCTGACTATTAATGGATTTATTGCTCCAGGATTCTAATGGGTTAAAGGGTTAAGTGTTTTGTTTCAGGTCTCAAACAAAATCAAGGTTTCAGGCAGCCTAGTTCAAGTTTAGTCCTCATTTTGTGACATGACTCAACTGCTAAAGGACTAGTTGGACATTTTGGGAAATACACTTATAGTGTGTTACATTAGTACACGGAAGTCAGAATTTCCAAGGTCAAAGTCGGAAACACGCCCCCTGACCTCGGATTTCGGAGCTCGGAACTCGGACAACCTTGCAGTACCCTGAGCTCAATATCCAACATGGATGCCCCGTGCATCAAAATTTGTGAAAGCTATAGTAACATACGGTTATTGGCACTTCTGTCTTATTTGTGTCTCACTAAATCAGTCATACACACAGTCCTGTCCCAACTTCTATCTGTGGACATGTTGTTACGCTGTTTGTATGCACAAAAAACTGCATAATGCGTTGTTATCAACCGGTATTGCTAACAAAGGTGAACCTGGCTAGAGCCTACCCCACAATGAAAAATCCAACTTGTAAATGGAACGCATCAACTCAGGTGTGATGTTGGATCCCGAGTTCCGAGGTAAATTGAACGCACTATTATTCACTTTCTTGCTGACAGAAGGTTGGTATCAATCTTGTCATCTAATTCTCAGCAAGAAAGCAAATAATCTTATTTCCCAAAATGGTGAATTACTGCTTTAAGTCAACGTTCTGTGTGAAAACTAAAAACACTGCATTTACTAGAGACTCTCTCTATATTCAGGTCACACCTGTCTGTTTGACAAAGCAGGTCTAACTTCATCTCTTCAGTAATTATATTTCCCTTCATGTTATCTGGTCATTTGATTTGATGTTACTGCCAAAGCAGATGCTCTGCCAGAAGCTGCGTCAGCTCTGCAGTACAATACAGAGCAGAATAGAAAGTCAAAGTAAGTCCTCTTCCTGTTTACCGGCTTTATGGATGGCAGTCAGCCGGTCTACCATTTTGGGTGAGACTGAAAGATATGAACATCTACTGGATGGATGGATTTGCACAAAATGTTGTACATGTTCATGTTCCCCAGAGAATGTATCCTAATGACTATAGTGATCCCCAATACTCTAGCGCCACCATGAGGTTCACATTCGTTGTTTTGAGTGAAACTGGAACTGAAATCATCTAGTGCCATTATTGGGTTCAAGTAATTTGTCCACTTTAGTTTATGACAAATGCCAGCAGAACTAATGGCATTTTGTGTTTAGTGCTAATTAACAAATGTTAGCATTCTGACATGGTAGACTAAGATGGTTAACATGGTAAACATTATACCTGCTTAACGACTTTGCATTGAAATTATGAGCATGTTAGCACAGTGATGATAGCATTTAGCTCAAATCATTACTGTGCTTTAAACTAAACACCTCACAGAGCGTTGCTGTTATTTACTAGCAAGTCATACCCAGAGCCAGTGCAGTAAACATAGACTGTGTTAGAAATCGCATTCTAATATACTGTTAATACTGTTCATACTATTCAAACTAAGTAAGACATAAAACTGAGTAAGTAGTGCTTTCACACTGCATAGTATATAGATTTTGTGTACGTGGGAAATGGCAACACATTCTCACTCCCATCTCGTAAAATACGGATGCTTGGTCAGGTGACTTTGTCGTTGTTACTGACGCTAAAAGTCTCCTAGCATCATTTAACGCGTTTTAACTAAACGCGCTTGGTCGAGACTGTTGGCGTCCCTTTTGACGCAGTTAGGTTAAAGAAAAGCTTGTGGGTTGGCTTATGTTTCTGTGACTCGCAGGAACGGGACGGTTGAGTTTAGAGGAAGGTCATGGGTAGGCTTACGTTTCCGTGATTCGTGGGAAGAACGGGCCGGTTAAAGAAGAAAGCAGCTTCCGTGACACGTGGCAATAACGGGACGGTTAAAGACACACGCGGAACACTCACTAAACCCCGTGTACATGCTGCTCTTCCCAGTATGTTCTACCAACACGCTGAAAGGCGCTTTTTTCGTTGTTTTTCATTATTTTACGAGTTCGTGAGAACGGGTTGGAAATGCCCGATACTAGATTAGCAAGAATTTATGCAATGTATGCATCGTGAGCTTGCTGGACATACTCAACTGCCGAGTGACATTAGGAAATGCGTGAACCTCACCTATATAATGTGCTGTAAAAAACATATTTAACACTAAAACATTTTTAATTTGCCTTAAAATAATACTGGAAAATATGAAATTGAGTGGAAAAGGTAATATTGATTAACATTTGTGATTAACAATTTTTATTCAACATTACCTTTTCCACTCAATTTCATATTTTGTGAAATATGAAATCACTGTGATTGCTTAGTGGTGTGTTTATTTCTACTCTGTTCCTTGTCGAGTTGGAGTTGAAACATTACTGTCATGCTCAACATTCATCTTGTATAAAGACTCACTCTCGTGTAGTACTGCGTACTACATACTCAACCTAAATTAATGATTAAGTATGCCATTACCAGCAGAAGTAAGTACGCAATTTCGAACATAACCATCGAATAATCCAGTTCAAACATAATGTGTAGTTTTTATTATTATATTACTATAATACAGACAACAGAACATGACAATGAAATGGGAACGTTAAATACATGCAGAGATTGCAGTGATTTTGTAGTAGTGGAGAGTGAGTCTTTATACAAGATGAATGTTGAGCATCACAGTGTTTCAGCTCCAACTCGACAAGGAACAGAGTAGAAATAAACACACCACTAAGCAATCACAGTGAACATCTGCTCTCTGTCACAGCGACTATGCAGTGATGCAAAGGAGTCACTCTCTTCCCTCCTGCAGCTGTTGTCTGACAACAAACCCTCTTCGTCCCTTTCATAGAGGAGAGATGGATCATCTAAAACCAGAGAGAAGACAACTCAATCTCTGAATTAGAAAAAGAGATATGGGCCATGTAACATCTGGCACGGCAGACAAAACAATACTTAAATTATACACAGAGATATGAACAAATATATATATATATATATATATATATATATATATATATATATATATATATATATATATATATATATATACACACTCACCTAAAGGATTATTAGGAACACCATACTAATACTGTGTTTGACCCCCTTTCGCCCTCAGAACTGCCTTAATTCTTCGTGGCATTGATTCAACAAGGTGCTGGAAGCATTCTTTAGAAATGTTGGCCCATATTGATAGGATAGCATCTTGCAGTTGATGGAGATTTGTGGGATGCACATCCAGGGCACGAAGCTCCCGTTCCACCACATCCCAAAGATGTTCTATTGGGTTGAGATCTGGTGACTGTGGGGGCCATTTTAGTACAGTCAACTCATTATCATGTTCAAGAAACCAATTTGAAATGATTCAAGCTTTGTGACATGGTGCATTATCCTGCTGGAAGTAGCCATCAGAGGATGGGTACATGGTGGTCATAAAAGGATGAACATGGTCAGAAACAATGCTCAGGTAGGCTGTGGCATTTAAACAATGCCCAATTGGTGCAAAGGGGCCTAAAGTGTGCAAAGAAAACATTCCCCACACCATTACATCACCACCAGCAGCCTGCACAGTGGTAACATGGCATGACGGATCCATGTTCTCATTCTGTTTACGCCAAATTCTGACTCTACTATCTGAATTTCTCAACAGAAAGAGAGACTCATCAGACCAGGCAACATTTTTCTAGTCTTCAACTGTCCAATTTTGGTGAGCTTGTGCAAATTGTAGCCTCATTTTCCTATTTTTAGTGGAGATGAGTGGTACCCGGTGGGGTCTTCTGCTGGTGTAGCCCATCCACCTCAAGGTTGTGCATGTTGTGGCTTCACAAATGCTTTGCTGCATACCTCGGTTGTAACGAGTGGTTATTTGAGTCAAAGTTTATCTTCTATCAGCTGGAATCACTCGGCCCATTCTCCTCTGACCTCTAGCATCAACAAGACATTTTCACCCCCTAGGACTGCAGCATACTGGATGTTTTTCCTTTTTCAGACCATTCTTTGTAAACCCTAAAAATGGTTGTGGGTGAGAATCCCAGTAACTGAGCAGACCAGCCAGTCTGGCACCAACAACCATGCCACGCTCAAAGTTGCTTAGATCACCTTTCTTTCCCATTCTGACATTCAGTTTGGAGTTCAGGAGATTGTCTAGACCTGGACCACACCCCTAAATGCATTGAAGCAGCTGCCATGTGATTGGTTGATTAGATAATTGCATTAACGAGAAATCTTACAGGTGTTCCTAATAATCCTTTAGGTGAGTGTATATGAAAGTTGAAGATATATACTATATAAAACACATTTTAATTTGTCTTGACAGCCCTGAGAGCCACTGGTGAAGTTACCGTCATAGCAGAGGAAGCTTTTAAAATGTACTGCCCAAAGCAAAGCCTTCTGAGCTCTGCAAAACAGTTACTGGTTGTGATGAAGCTCAGCTATTTTCTGCAGCATTAGTGGAAATGTGAAAAAGACTAAGAGGACTATAGATAAGAAAACATAAAACTGTGAAGATGTAATCCAACCAAACTCTGATGGGTTAACTTGAAATTGTATCAATAAAATAAAAGCGTTCCTGCTTATAAACTGTGACTGCTGCAGATAATGTTTGAAGTGATAAATATGTATATTCTTATATTAATCCTCGAGAACTTACTGAAAGATAATACGCAGTTGGAAAATCTGTGGGAGGAATTAATAAATCCAACTTTCACTTAGAGTTAGGGCGTTTTGGTTTTAGTATACTGCATGAGGTTGTAGATACAGCTTAGGTGCCTGTAGGGGAAAATTTAAAACTTGTCGGAGGAGAAAAGAGGGATTTGGATTCACAAATCTTCCATCGTGTCAGGTGTTTTCCACTCATAAACAACAACAGCCAATTAACCTCTGACACCCGGCCGGAATTGAAGTGTCAATCCTTGTCGATTCTTGGAAATATTGCATTTTAGTTCCTGTTCTAATGGCTGGTTTTATTGATTGAGTATCATGTTGGATAGTCTAAGATTTATTACCAAAGCACAATGGTCTTTGGGTTTATCTTCTCAAAATGCTAATCAGTTTAACTGTCTTCTCTGGTGGTCCTGCTTTTTTTTTCTTTTTCTTTTTTTTACAATTGTCTGTACAGAGAGAGGAACCAAGAAACACAACCTCCGTCATACATGAGCTTTATGTCTCCTGCCACATGTGAAGCTGCCTTCCGATCATAAGAACACTAAATGTAAATGTAATTTACAGTGGTTGCTGACTTATTAAACGTTTTCTGAACTAATAGTTGATTATTGTTAATTTTATTATTATTATGCAGTATTATTTCCTTATGGTACACTGGACGAGGACCTAAATGGTCAAATTACCACATTGCTTAAAGGTCCCATGATATGGTGCTCTTTGGATGCTTTTATATAGACCTTAGTGGTCCCCTAATACTGTATCTGAAGTCTCTTTCCCGAAATTCAGCCTTGGTGCAGAATTACAGCCACTAGAGCCAGTCCCACAATGAGCTTTCCTTAGTATGTGCCATTTCTGTGTCTGTAGCTACTGAGGAGGAGAGAGGGAGGGGCAAGGTGGAGGGTGGGGGTGTGGCCTTGACCAACTGCCACTTTGCTCTTTTGAAAGCCATGATGTCTCTCTCTCATGGGGGGGCCAAATTCTCTGGGCGGGCAAAGCAGAGAAAGGGGAGGTAACCTTGCTCCTTATGACCTCATAAGGAGGAAGATTCCAGATCGGCAATCTGAGCTTTCATTTTCTCAAAGGCAGAGCAGGATACCCAGGGCTCGGTTTACACATATTACCATTTCAAGCCAATTGGGGACCATAGGCAGGCTGGGGGAACGCATATTAATGTTAAAAAACCTCATAAAGTGAAATTTTCATGCCATGGGACCTTTAACAATGTCACTATGTGCCACCTCAATACGAATCATCCATCATTAGAACAGATTTCAAAAGGTTGCTTACAGTGACATTTTGTGAGCATAACAAATATAAATGAGCTGCAAAATTGAATGTTTTTATCGATTTTATATATATATATATTTTATTAATAAAGAACATGTCCCAGTTCCTGCCCATTTAAAAATAAAATGTCATAAATGATGGACTTTTCATACTTTTGCTCAGTTTTAAGTTAAGCACACCTGACTTAACAATCACACATATTCCACTAATTCCAGTACTAAACGTAACAATGTGATAGGATACCATATTATTAATAAATTACCACCCAGAAATAATATCTAAAACCCTCACATCCACATTCACTGGTGGCATTGAAGACATATCGTACATCTCCTGCAGGCAAACAACAAATCAGTTCTTTGTGTTGAGTAATGTAAGAAACATAGGTACAGTATGAATGGCCCAGTTATCTGTTTTGCACTGAGGAGCCCTGAATATTTTATCAAAAGGTAAAAGCTGGAATTCAGAGCAGACAGTATTGTTTTAGTTTGATAAATGACTCAAAAAGTGAGTGGAGCGATGGATCATTTCTATCTGCAGAGCGTGTGAGGTTTGAGTTGAACTGACAGATTATCATCTGATCATAGCGGCCCTGAGTGATGATGAAGGCTGTGGATACAAAGTCAGTGCTGTGGGTCAAACACACCCTCCTCTGTGAGAACAAATGCAAATACTGTTTAATCAAATCAACATGATGTAAGTACATGAAGCAGTGTTTGTCTGACACGGTGGACGCATAGCTCATACTGAGTTCACTTGATGTTAGTTTGTTACTAAAACATCTTGGATCCAACCTGAACAAACTGGAACTTTCCTGCACATGGTCTGGGAGCGTGAACAGGTGCATGAGTTTTGGAATAAAACAACATCAATAATATCCGATGTGATAGGATGTTGAATCCCTACTGACCCGATTGTTTTGTTACTTAATGATGACTCTAAATTACACCTGCTTGGGAGACAGAAGAAAATTTGGCTAGTTGGATCAACCGCGACCAAGAAAACTTTGTATAAAACAGTGGTTGGCGTATTTTTTAGACATAGTTATGCTGGAGCTCTCAGCAAGGATTAACAAGGCCAAGTCATCGACTATCAACCTATGGAAAAACACAGCAGCACAAGTATCAGTCCTAATGACCGCAACATCACAAGAATCAGAGGAAAGCGACTAGGCAAGGTGTGATTTCTGTTTGTGTTTTGTTTATTTGTTTGTTTTTAGAGGGTGGGGGTGGGAGAGGGTTGTTGTTCTTGTTCAATTGTGTTTGTCTGTTCTGAATGTTTAAAAATATAAAAACAATAAAAAATGTATCTTAAAAAAAATAAAAAAACATCTTGGATTACATATTGGAAAGATACTGTAAATTGAATAATGTAAATTGTATTTTTAATTACTCCACTGTAAAGCTCACCTTTGAAACCACATTCTTGGGAAGATTAAACATATAAAAGGAAGGTATGGATGACTGCACAAAGAAGCAATGTTTCATTCAAGGTCTGAGACATCACTTTTCAGGTCAGCTTTCCGCTGACATTGCAAGTGAGACTGCATATTTCTCTGTCAAATCAAAAATGTTAATCTGGTGTGGCTAAAACCCGCCTGGCCTCCATTAAGAGCCAACAGCTTGCACTTTGAGCTTATTGTGTCATATTCTGTCCAAAATAAAAACACGATGGAGCCAAAGCTTTAAGCGTGCAGCTGCCGAAAGCAGTGTGTGAAGCTGCTGAGTATTATTAGGTCACGCATGTTCTCCACCAGTTTGGCAGCTAGATTATGTCCCATATGGCACACACTGGTTTTTGGTTTAATTTGATTAATTTCTATTAACATTTGTAATCACAGGGACTGCTTGAAGGCACTTCAATAAACCTCTGTTCACCCGCTGAATTGAATTAAATAAAAGGTATTGCTGAGACAGAGGTGGGGGCAGGGGCCACAAATCAGGCCTCAGGGACAACTTGTTGGTATTCAATATGTGCGCACGCACACAAACACACACACACACACACACACACACACACACACACACACACACACACACACACACACACACACACACACACACACACACACACACATCTGAGGATATGTTTGCTCAGGTATGTGCACTGCACTTTTATAGGACTGCTTGTTGCGCTTCAGTGCATTTGTTTATGAAGGCATGTCAACACAATGATTCATCACAGCGGTGAGCTCCTGTACTGTTTCTGTGTGTGTGTGTGTGTGTGTGTGTGTGTGTATGTGTGTGTGAGATTCATGTTATACTGCACAGATTCATTTTTCTCCTCCCAAAAAACACCAATGATGAAGAGTGGTGGTGCAGGTCGCGGGAGGGGAGGGCAGGAGCCTTTACTTTGTGTTAGTGTGGTAGGTCCAAACACTTGATTGATGACACCCTGATAACCACCATCTACATTATTTGATGCATTCTGAGTCTCATCTAAACTTACATTTTGGTAATGATTATTTAGGGTTTTATACTGCAAGATTAAGCAATTATGCTAGAGGGCAGTAGTATAGGTAGTGAGAATGAACATTAGAATATCTAAAAGTAAGGGCACTCGGAGAGTGCAGACTTCCCCCAAGGCATACCCTATCTCACAATGTTAATGTGGTGTAAATTTTCCCAGTCTGGGAAAATTTGAGTCATTTAAAAAAAAAAGTACGATTATTTACATAAATTCAGCGATAACACCCTATCTTGCAATGTTAGCGAAAGTGAAAAAGAATTCGTTTTTCACCCTGTGATTCGGATCTGCTCCAGAATCTTATGGGTTATTGCTTGCTACACCATACTACACCCTTTCACCAAGTTTCATAAAAATCCAGCCAATAGGTGTTCCATAATCCTGCTGACAGACAAACAAACAAACTTACAAATGGACAATCCAAACTGAAAACATAACCTCCTTGGCTGAGGTAAAAAAAAATTAAAGCTGCATCAGGTAGTCTCTCTACAATCAGACACAAATAATGTACACAACCTGTACACAACCTTCTGAATAATATTAATAATGTAATTGGTGAATTCAAAGCATTTTAATGAATATCTTGACATTTTGGGAAATACACTTATCCACTTTACCTAAGATGAGAAGTTTGAGAGTGGTATCAAACTTCTCATCTAACAAGCCACAAGAAAGTGAATAAACGTATTTCCCAAAGAGTAGAACTATTACTATAAGTCAAATTTCTGGCAATGCTTCGTGCGTGTGTGTGTGTTCTCCGCTCACCAGTGTTGTGTCTTTTCTGACTGCCTTTAAATTATAATGACCTGATAATGCATTCCCATCCTTTTGTTTTTTTTGTGTATCCATGAAGTTATTGCCATGCATCCTCACAGCTCTCTCTGTTGCATCATCAGAACAAATAATGACTTCTTGTCTCAGGTGACATTATTACTCGTGGTGGGGTTGAATGCAGTTGAAAAATGTGCTCTCTAGAGGCCCCGTATCTTAATTGTTTCCCCATAGAGGGGAGGGAGAACACATCGCTCTGCATGCAGACAGAGAGATGCTATTCTCCTCCTAACCGCTCAGAAAATTCAAAATTATAATTTTATCATGTGAAATTATCTGCCGAGTGTAATGCCATGTGGAGATACTTGTGTCACATTGTGTGAGGTTAGCTCCTATCTCAGCAGGAGGCCCCAGTGTGATGGTAGTGTTTGCTGCTATTACTATATGTGATATTCTACATATTTGTTGCCTGTAGAAATGGCATGCAGTCAATGCTGATGCGGTTTTTCTCAGTGTAAGGTGTTTATCTGCTCCAGTGTTCTGCAGGGAAATAATCACAACACAATCTGCCAAATAGAAAATTGGACTTTCTGTTTCCAGCCTTTGGCAACTCCAACTGTTTCTATCTGTAATGATCACACTATAGTTACTCAGTGCACATGGTGCATGATAAAAATGGCTGATTACTGCAATGAGGCACCCTGTCACTCTAATTTACACAAATCGTACACTCCAACTCTGACTTCTGCTCAACCAAATTAATGCCGGAGCAAACATCTCCGGCAGTCATACCCAGAAAGCCTAATCTAATCTACATGGACTTCCACACACATAATCCCAACTGTGATATTCATTCCTACCAACAATAATTATGCACATTTGGTATTTATTGTTCCTCTGAGCACGTAATTATGCGGGTTTAGAAGTTTGTTGCCTCAGTGGCATCATATCAGTGAGGAGGACTTTGGTGTAATTTATCAATTCAGCTGATATCTGATTGGCTGCATGATTAGGGGCTTGTTGGAGGTTTGGCAAAATGGAAAGTTCAGGTTTGGAGATGTCCTGCTCATCAGAGAGCACATTACAATAACATGCCTGTCCTGAGTGGATGTGGAGCTAATGATGACAGATGAATGAAGTAACTGCACTCCTGGCCATTCAGAACAATGACTGTCTGCATGTGTCCTGGTGATGTATGGAGTGAATATTAGATGTAGGCTTGTTGCAGTTACCCTGCATGCCAGATATCTATATGTACTTTACTTTGTGTGTGCAAAAAAGAAAATATAAACATATTCCAGTTTTGCTCTCATCACTGGGTCATTGGGTCTCATTATTCAATATTATGTTCGAATATTAGGGTAACTGACACAACACTGTGTTTGATGGAAAAAAAAAGCCTTAAAAACACACAACACCCAAAAAAAACACCCCCCCACACACACACACACACCACACACACACACACACACACACACACACACACACACACACACACACACACACACACACACACACACACACACACACACACACACACACACACACACACTCCTTGCAAGGAAGGAGTTGTACAGCTGCATTTGTATTATTTAGAAGAGGCTAAGGTTTAAGTTTTGGACTCCAACGTCTTATCATATGAACCTCACAAAGAAACAAACAAATTAAAATCAAACCTTTGGCAATAATTTGCCATAGTCTTGAAGGTTGAAAAAAGGTACTTCTTCAGGTTTAGTGTCAGTGTCTATAAGAAAAGGATCTTCCTCTGGGGCTTTATGACAGAACAACTTTAGTTTTTAGAGACACTGAAAACACAAAGCTCAGGGTTTCCCCCAGAAAAGTTGTTTAGCCCGGTGGCAAATGTCTTTTTTTCGACTAGGGCCCGACTGGGGCCAGTCACAGACTGATGGCAGCATTACAGTTTTTGCCAATTGCTCACACACTGAAATCAAAAGTTTTACACAATTATCAAAACCTTACACTCAAGGAGCAAGTCTTGCCAATGAGGATATTGCCTGTTATGTTGATGAAATTCTCTGGCCAGATCCAGCTAGGCGAAGAGATAATGTATTTTCTGTACTTTTTCTGATTATTTTTTTGGTTGTTGTTGTTTTTTTTTCTGTAATTGTAACCTGTACTGTATACAGTATTTTAGGTTTGTCTGTTGTTTGTGGAGCTAACAGTGTTATGTAAACTACTGTAGTAGCATGAAAACTGGGACTTGTTTTGTTGTGGATTCTCCATGTTGACTGATTTGGGTATATGGAGAGAAATACATTATATTTTCCTCAGTCTGCAGCATTGGTCTAGTGTAGTGTTTGGTGAACTTATTGTAAATTTGCACTTTCTCTGTGTACTTCATTTACAGTACTCTAATCAGTGAGAAGTAGAATTTCTAAAAGTGTTTTAGGTTAGCAGCAGTGTGTATCTGGTTCAAACATAATTAAGTCAAATGAAACGTGTTTGTTTCATATGGTAATAAAATATGTTTTTTTATAAATTAGTGTATAGTTTTTGCAAAAGTGTTTCATTTTGCAAAGGGTCGGAGGTGTTCTGCTAATTGGGTGTGTGGTTGTGCTAATTGTGTGTAGTGTTTTGAAAAAGACTGTCCCTGTTTTCAAAATTGTGCTTAAGCAATTGAAAAAAACATTACAGTTTTTTACAATTGCTTACACACTAAAATTAAAACATTCCCACAATTAGCAAAACCTTACACTCAAGAAGCAAAACACTAGCCTAGATTTGCACAACTGTAAGCACATTGTCAGCTTCACACTTTTTGCAAAACATCACACACGGTGATTTGCAAAACACTAAACACACTTGTATGCATTTGACACAGAAATTTATCATAATGTAATTTCCTTGCGATTTCAAAGCAAAGGCTTTCAAATGAACACACCCATAAACCAATTGGTTAAACACAGCCACCAGGTACGCAAACACATGATTGCTTAATTGTAGACACACCAATCAGGTTTAAGCACTATATAAAATGCAGCAGGTAAGTTCACCTGCCCTCAACCAAAATGGAAGGAGTCAGAAGAAGAAGACTGAGAGTGAGAGGGAGAATCCACAGAGGAGCAGAAGGAGGTAGAGGAAGAGGAAGAGGCCCAGCCAGAGGTAGAGGTAGAGGAAGAGGGAGAGGGAGAGGGAGGGAGAGGGAGAGGGAGAGGGAGAGGGAGAGGGAGGGGAGAGGGAGGGAGAGGAAGACCTGAAGCTGGAGAATATGCTCAAAAAAAATTTATCAAATGAAAGTTGCGCAACACTAGTGGACCATGTTGTGAACCACGGATTGACGCTGAGGGAGGCTGGACTAAGAGTTCAGCCAAATCTTAGCAGATATACAGTGGCATCTGTCATGAGGACATTTCGACAAAGAAACAGGTAAAAGAAAATCTGTCTACAGTTACAGTAATCAGCTGCTCATTGTATGCACCATATCAGCACTTTTCCAGTTTTTTCCAGTTGCTAACACACTAAAATGACATGCATAGCACAATTATTTAAACTGACACACAGAGCAAAACCTCTTCTCAAGTCTCCAAAACTCTAAACACATTTTCTGCTTTACACACATTTTGCAATTCGAAAAGGCACTTTTTTTTAAATGCACTGAAGTCTGCATAAGACACAACAATCATGACATAAAGTCACATGTTTGCCATTTCAAAACACTGCCATTCAAAATGACACTACATGAGCTAATTGGCCAACATATGCGCCACTTGGCCAAACACCTCAATGCTTAATTGTTACCACTTCAATCAGGAAGTAAGCACTATAAAAAGACCACATGTAAGCACCTTTTTTTTTCTGCAATTTTCTTTTTCAGTTTACTGTTTGTTGTGAGCATATTTCTGTTCAGTCCAATGTAAATATATCTGCTGTGCATATGTTGCACTGACTTGTCTGGTGAAAAATAAAAACATAAATGTTTCAACAGCATGTGTGTGCACCTGCAGATAGATAGATAGATAGATAGATAGATAGATAGATAGATAGATAGATAGATAGATAGATAGATAGATAGATAGATAGATAGATAGATACTTTATTCATCCCAAAGGAAATTTTAGGATCCAGTTTAGACAACCTTACAGTAACACAACAAACACATATACACACATATATCACCCATACATAAGAATAAAAATAAAAATTACACACAGAAATGCAATGACCATGATAAGGTCTGTGCATGTGAACAATCTCACACATTTTCTACAATTTGAACTATTTTAGTATTATGGCACAGCATACTAAAGAAGAGAGTGCTTTTCATTATGTCCAACAGTGTGTAGTTGGTTAGACAAAAATCTGGTAATATGAATGAAGTGTGTGCCATGTGGTGCAAAAGTTTGATTTTGATAATGTTATATGTAGTTTTGGTTGCAGTGCTTCATTTTGCAGGATATATGAGGTATTTTATAGTTTGGGTGTATGGTTTTGTGAATTGTGTTGAGTATTTTGATAAAACCACACTAGTTTGCAAAATTGTGTTTTAGCAATTGGAAAAAACTGTAATACCCCTCCCTGTGACATTTGAGGATTGAGGGTCGAGAACGACAAGGAGGAAGGGGGCCCATATTCACGCGAGGGTTTACGATCTCCGGCCCCAGGCTCAGGTACCCCTCATTGAGGCCATGGAGGACCCCTGTGACCAAGTCGACGCTGCAGCTGTGCAAGGATGGATTCGACATTCAAGATGGTTGTCTTGCCAATGAGGATGTTTGCCTGTGATGTTGATGAAATTCTCTGGCCAGATCCAGCTAGGCGAAGAGATAATGTCTAGTATTTTTCCGTGTATTTCTGTGTATTTTTGTGATTGTAACCTGTACTGTATACAGTATTTTATGTGTGTCTGTTGTTTGCTGAGCTAACAGTGTCATGCACACTACTGTAGTAGCATGAAAACTGGGACATGTTTTGTTGTGATTCTCCATGTTGACATGTTGACTGATTTTGGTATATGGAGAGAAATACATTACTTTTTCCTCAGTCTGTAGCATTGGTCTAGTGTAGTGTGTGGTGAACTTATTGTAAATTTGCACTTTCTCTGTGTACTTCATTTACAGTACTCTAATCACTGAGAAGTAGAATTGCTAAAAGTGTTTTAGGTTAGCAACAGCAGTGTGTAACTGGTTCAAACAGGATTAAGTCATATGAAACGTGTGTTTCATATGGTAACAAAATATGTTTTTTATAAATTAGTGTATAGTTTTTGCAAGAGTGTTTCATTTTGCAAGGTTGGAGGTGTTCTGATTATTGAGTGTGTGGTTGTGTTAATGGTTTGTAACGTTTTTAAAAACCGGTCCCTGTTGTCAAAATAGTGCTTAAGCAATCGAAAAAAAAAACTGTAATGTAGAGCCCAATAGTTTCTGTGATAACAGAATCATGGACAGAATCGCAAAATTGAGAATTTAAAAAAAGCTAAACACAGATTTCATAGGGCCCTACATTATAGTAAGTCAGTACTTAAAGCTAACTGGAGATTTGAAAATATGACTACGCTAAGTTTCCAACCAAGCTTTTTCACCACACCTAATCAGTGTGTCATCAAAGACAATACCTCATATTCATATTCATATGAAGTAATTGTCTTTCACAATGCAATGCTCACAATACTTTTGCTATGCTTCTCTTCTGATTTGCATAAATACATTTCACCAACATTTAATCCAACTGCTCTAAATGGTTAATCACTGAACCATTTGGTAAACCCATCAGCTATAAAACTGTCTGTATGTATGAACATTTAAATCACATGTAACCACACGTACTGAATACTCGTTATTGCTAATTGATTTTACCTAGTGGTAACCACAATTGGTCTTCCTATTACAGTAAAGGGGAGTGTAAACACTAATCTATGGTCAAAAGATCAAGACAGAGTTAAACCAAATTACTGTAATGTAATGTGTGCTAAATGCAATATTATGTTTGGTTTTCGTTTAGTTACAGTGATTTGTTGTACAGTATTTACTCTAACTGTGTACATTTGATTTTACAATAAAGAGTATACATATGTTACAATTACGTATATCTGAAAAATAATGTAAAAACTAATTTGGCCAAATGATTGTGGAGGATGTCTTCTTTGATCACAACTTGATTACACATAGGATAGATATTATGGAAATGATAGATTCTGTAAATGTTGGTGTATTACCTAATGTGAAAACTGTAATCTGTATTTTACACTACTGTAGCATATTACTTTCAGCACTTCTGACAGCGATTTGAAACATGTATCTTGCATTGTTTGTTACTGGATTCACTGGTAGTTGAAACGACTAAACTGAAAAGATATCATTATGGTCTGTTTTGGTGATTAAACAATATCTTCTCATGACATTTCACAGAAAATACATTTTGAATCAATGGTTGTGCAGTAAGAGATGTTTACAATCCAAATGACTGTGGCAAGTTTTAATTGAAAGACGTGTTGCAAGTGTTATGAGTTTGGAGTTTTGTACTAAGAGTTGTGAAATTATAATAGTGATAATATTACCAAAGCGATAAAAAAAAAACGAAAGTATATTTTAATCAGTGTTCATTTAGTTGAATTTGACAGGAGAACAAGTACTACTAAGTCTGCACTCTGACCATAGGTTATGATTTTATGCTTTTTTAAATAATCTGTTCTTTTTATGCAAAAACACAGGCAGGATTTGTGCACTTGATCCTGCATAATTCTGCATACCACCAAGGACGCTACATTGTTGTAGCATTTCAGAAAAATTAAATTAAAGTGAACTAAAAAGCCTCTTATACACCTGCTGCCTGCAACATTTCCTCATCCTGCTTTCCATTTCCATGTTAATTGTCAACATTAAGCCAGCTTTAACTCATCTAAATTTCATATGATATATAAAACAGCATTAACAGGATTGCATAATTATCCATAATCTGCAATCCACGAACTGTATAATGACTAGCATCAACACCATGTCGGCTGCCTGTTTTAAATTCATATTTTATATGTGCACATTTGTGTGTGCAGCATGTGTGTGTGTCATATGTAAGTACATGAGCGTGCATGTTCATATCCACATGACACTTTTTCCATTTGAAAGGTGATCAGAGATCCATCACCATCTTTGTCCTTATCCATGATTGTCTCTCTCACATCCCACACCTCTCCATTATTCATCCCATAACTTCACCTCCAGCACTTTTAACAGAGAGCGCTCAGAGCTCTGCAAACAAATCATATACATTGATCTAATTATTATTCATACAGTTTAGGCTTTAGATGGAAGTTCCTATAAATAGCCCCTACACACACACACACACACACACACACACACACACACACACACACACACACACACACACACACACACACACACACACACACACACACACACGTAGTTGTACATACAGTATGCAGTTATCCTACACACACTTATTACCTGCTCTCTTCAACTCTCTCTCTGTTTGTTTTCTCCCATTTCTTTCTGATCAGCAGCACACAGCTCTGCAGGGAGAAGATAAAGTGTCTTCTTCTTCTTTTGCATCCTCTCCATCTGAACCCCCTCCCCCCATCACAGCACCCAACCAAGCCGGAGAAGGGAGATGCACCACAGTAGGAGGGGAAGATGAGAAAAAGATAATAGTGATGGCTCATCCTGCAGAATGAACAAAAGGCGTGTTAGTGATTTAGTAGCTATACAACAGCCACCGTCGCTGCTGCTGCTGCTGCTGCTGCTGCTGCTGCTGCTGCTGCTGCTTGGGTTAACGCCAAGTATGGGTTCGATTCGCCAAGGAGACTGAGTGCCCCTCTGACCTCCGCAGGCCAGGAAGAATAATGGAGGGTGTTAAAAGTTTAGGGAGGGAGGAGATGAGAGTAAAAGCTAAGAATGGAGAGAGTGTGCAGTCTCATCTGTGACATCTGATAGGTAAAATCCAAACTCAGCAGACAGTGAGGGAAGAAGAAAATGTGGCTCCCACACAGCATGAGATGCACATCACTGCACATGTTTATTGTTTTGAGTTCTCCTGAGGTTTTGAAAACCCTGGGAGGACATGTTTAATCATAATTCATTTTCATAGTCTATTCATATGTATTTAATCTTGATTTAATAATTGGCAGTGCAGCAAGCTATAGTATTGGAAGACACAGGGATGATAGATTCTACAAGTTCCACAGCCCCTCTATAGGATAAATTGTATGATATAGGCTAATTCTCTCCTCAAAGGAGCAGCAGGATTAGATGATGTATAATGACCCTGCTATCAAACCAGCAGCATGGACAGCCCTTAATAGTAACTCATATGCAAAGCCCCGGAGAACCTTCCTCCTATTGGTCTCCTGTCTGTTGGCTCCCTCCACGCTGAATGCGCCCCCGTACGGCGGGCAGGAGAAGCGCGGACGCCGCGGGGGGTTTAAAAGCCTCAGCTGAGGAGGAGCTGTCCACAGTACCGAGGAGCTCTACGACGGGAAAAGTTTACCTCTACTATTTACACTCGACTAAAAGGAGGGAGAAACAGCAGAGATGGCAACTCAAGCACAGCAGCCGCCCCACCTGCACCTGGCTGAGATCACCGCGGCGCAGTTTATCGACATCTGGAAACATTTTGATGCAGACGGTCAGTGCGCAAAAGTGTCTACCAGTCGACTGAATGTGGCATTAATTGAGGGATCAATTAGCGTCTATTAGAAGCTAAATATATAATATTGAGAAGGGTATGTTATTAGATAGTCTGATTTGTATGTATTGTGTTACAGTCATTTTGTTTACAGAGTTTAATTCTTCTTCCGTGTTATTTCAGTAAATAATACAATAACAGGAAAAATATTACAGTAATATCACTAACTAGCCTACTGTAAGAAACAAGTATATTTGCTCCAAGTAATTGGATATGAATACGATATATAGGAAATATTCTTTACTTCAGTGTTAATTTTTCTAATTTACTTGATTTGACTCGATGACATTGAAAATGAGGGTCGCCCCTCAATAATCTCTCGAGGATAAATAAAGGATGAATGAATTTTAAAAATAAATACTTGGCGCGCCTATAACCCGCTCTTATTCACGATGGTATTACTATAATATGTGATCTGGTTTTTGAAATGAATCAAGACTTAGTCTTAAGTTATACAGAGAAGGATGGAGGAGAGGGTGAGAGGAGGGGGAGGGAGCTGAAAGAGAAGAAGAATAATGGAGAGTGAAGGAGAGATGGGGGCTTATAATACATCCATGGATGGGGGAGGGATAAAAGGATGTAAAGGAGGGAGGACAAGAGAGAGACAGAGTGAGGGGGGAGTGAGAGGCAGAGGGAGGGAAAGTGAAAATGGTGTTTTCTAATAGTTTATTGAGAGAGCTTTCTGGGAATGAGGATTTTGTAACATTTAGTGGGGTTGCAGATTGCAACCAACTCAGTACTCCTTTCCTCACCCCTACCCTAGTGTATGGCTGCAGCCTGGAGACCTCCAAGTGTGAAGTATAATCTCCAGGGGTCTTCAGGTAATGTAAATACGCGAAAGGCTCTCTCTGAAGCCAGTGTTTGGTTTGTCCGTTCTGGGCTACTGTAGAAACCCTAGACAGGACATAGCTTCGGGCAGAAGTGCCTTTAACCTGCATTCTATCTAATTTCCAGCAGGGGGCGACTCCACTGTCTCCAAAAAGAACTCCTTTTCCATAGAAGTCTATGGGAAAATTACCCTACTTCTCACTTGATTTATTACCTCAGTAAATATTTTCACAATGAGTTAATGGCCGCAATCGCTACTTTCAAGTCTTCTTCAATACAGCATGATGTTTATTTTGTAAATTATGGATTTATTAATTCTAAGAGATGCGTTAGGGGCATGGCTACACAACAGAGGCTTATCAATGCATATCCATGACACTGTGTAGGGCTACATTAAAATAGCTGTGAACTTGTTTTTGGGTGTTGTCCATGTTTTTGTGTGAGAACTTTGAAGCGTTTACAGTGTTTTTCCACTTCATGAGAGTTATGGGGAACATTTTGGTCACCTAAAAATGTCTTGTTCAGCGTTTGGTTAGCACTGTCACTACCCGATGTGAGTCGTTTTAGCTATCCATGATTGTTTGATTATTAACATTAGGTCAAAACGCCATTCAAGTGATAGCCTTTGTTATGTTTGATTGCTAACTTGTAGCCAGCAGTGAACAAACTTTGTTATGTAGGTCCATTTTTATTGTATTGACATTACAGAAGTCTCTCGTTAGCAGGTTCTTGTAGGCTACTTCAGCCTCTAACAGATCCCGTTTCTCTGGACGGAGACCAGTGAAGGATATTAGAAGCACTTTTCCAGTGAGCGCTGAGCATTACTGCACAGCCTCCAACTGAGAGAGACAACGTAGATGTGACGTGAGCAACCTGTCTGAAAGTTGTAAGTCTTCTGGTAGCTGTGCCAAGAGAAATCTCAATCATTCCGAATCTTGCAGAGACGGAGAGTGTAGGTATATGTAAGGAGATAACATGGGCACAGGCTAATTATTGCTAACTAAAATGCTAGTTAACATTAGTAATTAAACTTAAACAGCTAATGTAAGTCGAAACTGCCTGCGAGCTTCTCCTGTACTATACGGTAATTCCTCTACTACGCGACAGTAAGTTGCATGGTTATGACACAATCGTTAGCCTATTTTTATAAAAACGTCTGCTACGGAGCCATAACATGAGGTACAAGGTAATGGAGCCTTTTATACATTGTCGTGTTTCTTTAGAAATAAACAATGTACAAATAGAGTCTTTAAACGCTTTAGATGTAAAGTTATTCGCTCAAGTCTGAAAGTAGCCATGTTATTGGTTGGAACATTTCCCATCAGCCAATCAGCCAAACTGTAAAAGTCAAGTCAATTTATTTATAGAGCACATTTAAAACCAACCTAGGCTGAACAAAGTGCTGTACAAAGTTATATTATGTTATAAAAACAAAGGAAGACAATAAAAATATAGACACAATGAGCATCATACAAAAAACATACTTCTATACAAATGTCCCTAAACTAAATCATACACCAAAGAATAAAAATGTGTTTTAAGGTGAGACTTAAAGGTCTCTGCAGTAGAGGAGGATCTAATATGAATGGGAAATTTGTTCCAGAGTCTCAGGGCCACAACGGAGAAGGCACGATCACCCTTTGTTTTCATCCGAGACTGTGGAATAGCTAAAAGGAACTGATTAGACGGTCTTAGGTTCCTGGAGGAGTGATGTAGGGTAAGAAGATCACCAATATATAAAGGGGCCAATCCATGTAATGCCTTAAAAACAAGTAACATTACCTTAAAATCAAATCTATATTTGACAGGTAACCAGTGAAGAGAAGCCAATATCGGGGAGGTATGATCCCTCCTTCTGGTACCAGTCAACAATCTAGCAGCCACATTCTGGACAAGCTGCAGGCGTGATAAAGATGATTGGCAAATTCCAGAATACAAGGAATTGCAGTAGTCAATACGAGACGAAATAAGAGCATGAATAAAAGCGCGTTACTCACTATGAGCCATTCCAGCTTTTGTGATTTTCATGTTACAAAAACACAAAAACAGAAAGATCTCTAACCTCTATTATTAAACCCTTTCCAAACCTTGTCCGATAAACTCACAATTTATTTTCATCAAACATTTTAGCCTAACAGCACTGACGTATCCCACAAAGGTCACACAAAAACAATGTTGCATTTGGGCCTAAGCACCTAACCCAATTGCAACGATTTTTGAAAGATGCTGATAAACAATGTTGTTCTGCCAATAGGGGCACCGGATCAGAAAACACTCATATGGGTCATTTTGGAATGAATATTTTGTTGTTTAATTTGAGGACATATTGACTATTAAACTACAATTCCTGGAGCCACAGAATTTTGAAGAACATTAATCTTAAAACAGATCACATTTTAAAACATCTACAGATGTGTCCAAGGCAGATAGTTAGTGTAAATGGCCAACTCATCAAAGGCTAATTGATCCAGAACTTTTTCCGACCTGGATAACTTCCATGACTTTTGCCAAAACATCGTCTTTAAACTGCTTCACTGGAGTTTCAAATGTATTGTCATGTGCATTTAAAAGTACAAAGTACAGAGAGAATGTAATGAAATGTGTTTTGCCCTGGCCCTCTCTTCTCATAATAAGAATAAGCGTTCTGCTCGAGGGTACCACACTCGTAATAATGAGGGTGAAGAAACCATAGCTAAATATGTTCCCACCATGTTTTGGGCCAACTATGAAGAAAAGCTAACCCCTCCTAAGTTTGACAAAATGTTTGTTATGTCATCTTCTGGTAAAAAAACAAAACAAAAAACAGCAGTATGGAACATTATTGATCCAGGGGAATAGAGGCTTTTACCTCATTGCAAGAATATTCTCACTCAAAGTAAACATAATCTTCTGTCCACTTACTTTCTGTATTTCTGGGGGGGTGTTGGTTACAGTTTGTTGTTGACTAAGATAGCATCATGGCAGCAACAGGTTGTTTTCTTGACCACAGCTGCAGTACAGCAGTGACTGACTGGACCTTGGCTCCTATTGGCCGCAGGGAAATTGAGGACAACATACAAACATCTGAGGACCTCAGCCAGTTGAAGAATGTGTGCAGCAAATTTTACAGTAGTCTTCAAAATCATGGGCTTTTCTTTACATTTAGCAAGTTAAAGTGTTTTTGCATGATCCTTTTTGTGTTTTTCAGTCATTATGAGTTTGGCAGCTGGATTGTTTTTGAGTTGCTATTGAGCAGTCAGCACTTGAGCTGTGTTTGAAAATGTTTTGGGAAGTAGAGGACTGCATCTGCTCAGCATGCAGTGTGCAGTGGTGCGCTTCATGTGGCAGCAGAGATTTGTATTGCAACTAAACTCTTGCAGTGAGCGCAAATGATCTGAAAACACAGTTACTTATGTGGACTTTATTACAAGTCACAGGATTTGAACACACTCAGACTTCATCATAGATTATTTGTTCCTTACTTTCCCAAACCTGAGATACTCTGTACTGTATTTAAAAAACAGTTTTTTTATTGAAATGTATTCAGGTTAGAAATCTAGGACATCATGTCTGATTTTACTACAATTTCAGGAGACAATGCTGCACATAACATTACAAGGTGGTTAACGAGATTCAATTAGAGTATACTTTGGGTCAATCAGAGCAACATTTGTAGGCGTGTCTATGTTCTTGAAAGCCAACAACACATTGACATACACAAATTCATGCATATTTACAGGTCTTGGCCTGTAGTGCCACTCTGCTGACACTGTAATGCATAATAAGTTGTGTATACTCCCCTTCTTGCATGCATCTTGTCTCACTTGATCACACAATTTTGTCACACTTGAACTGCCTAAAACCACTTAGCCAGCCAGCCAAGCAGGACTTAATGAATCATCCCCCCTAAATGAAGGCACAGATAAATAGTGAAGATACAACAATATACAATCTTATTAGCTAGACCATCAGAGTGACTCTAATTTCGGTTGGCTGGGACGTACTGCCATTTTGGTCCAGACTGAAATATCTCAACAACTATTGGATTTTTGTACAGCCATTCATGATTCCCAGATGATGGATCTTATGGATTTTGGTGATCCCCTGACTTTTACTCTAGCACCACCATGATCTTAAATGTTGTGCATGCAAGTGAAATATCTTGACGCCTACTGGATGGATTGCATTGAAACTTTGGTACAGAGATTCATGCCCCCCTCAGGATGAATTTTAACAACTTTGGTGATCCTCTGACTTTTCATGTAGCACCACCATCAGGTCAACATTTTTATTTTATTCTGTGGATTCCTTAAAAAACTAATGACATTCCCAACTGTCTCAGCTGTACCTTGTGTTTTGTGCTAATTAGCAAATGTTAGCATGCTAACATGCTGAACTAAGATGGTGAACATGATAAACATTATAACTGCTTAACATCAGTTAGCATATTGGTCAAGATTACATTTTTCATTGCCAGAAACGTCATACTTTTTTTCTTTGTCAAACCTGAAGGGATCAAAGACTTAAGCGTAAAGAAAAGGGTGTAAAGATATATTGATATAGTGGATACAGTTTGTGTACACATTGTAGTCTCTGACAGGCAGCTTTGTGTGTGGGTGTTATAGAAAGTGATATAGGCGCCTGGATTGCTCATCTGGTAGAGCGGCGCCCCATGTACAGAGGCTCAGTCCTCGCTGCAGCTCCTGTGGCCCTTTGCTGCATGTCTCTCCCCCTCTCTCTCCCCTTTCCTGTCTAAGTTGTCCAATCAAATAAAGGCCTAAAATGCAACAAAAAAAGGTGATATAGTGAAGGGTTATTGTGCTCACTTTATTGGTGGGAAAACAAGCAATGTCCAATTTGAAGCAAACTGGATAACACTCACAGTAATTTGATATTGCAGATGGAGATACGATCATTTTATTGGTGAAATTGTTTGTGTGGATTTCATATCTCACATATACATACTTTGATTGTTTGGCTAACAAATGGTAATCCAGCTATTACTCAGTCTGGATGCTAACTGATGATAAGAAGTTATTATCAATTTAAGTTTGAATACTGGAAGCAAAGTGAAACCGAACTCAAGATGAATTTTACCTTTTTAATACTAAAACAGCAGCTCAATCAAGGCACAGATGGTGACATGGAGCACCTATCGTGTGCAAATGAATCTGGGCAGAGAGACGAGAGGACGGGGGGAGGTGAGGGAGAAAATGATCGGAGAGGAGATGAGAGGATAAGAGATTAAGAGATGAAGAGGGGGGCAGGGTGAATCTCTGCATTTTATTCTGTACATCCGTGTTTTATTCCAAATTGAAGTAACAATTTCATTAATGTCTATTCTTGTATAAGGCACGATCCCCCCAATCTGTGCTTGGATTGTAGACAGATGGGATGCATTCTTATGATTAAAAAGAGAGTGCTGAATGTCCTATATGTTGCCCTCTGACTTGCAGGGAAACCAGTGGAGTAAGCTATTGTATTAAAATCATCCTGGATCATGTGACTGTCATAAGACACAGGGACAGAATGCCCCAATAAGCATCAGTCTGACTGCACACTTTCACCCTCTTAGGCAAGACAACTCATTATACTGCTTACACTCCAGCTACAATGTCACTCTTGTGGGTTGTGTTTGTTCCTGCTGCAACACATTACTCAATCTCCCTAATCCAGAAATGCCAAATGAGCGCAAAATATATGAACGAATAGAGAATTTTCTCTAGACATAAGCTTGTTTTTGTGTGGTGTGCCTTCAGTTCATTCAAGTGAGGTTTCAATTAAAACTTATCAGTTTTGTAGAGATGATATAACGTGTTAATCTTATTTCCCAGCGGCTAAACCAACCAAATATTCAAACTGATTTAAGAACAGCTGTAAGCATGTATGTGCTGTATACAGTCCAAGTAAGCAGTAAGCAGTAAGCAGTAAGTTTGCTGCTTACTTGGATCCAATCACAGACGACTTTAGACCGGACTAGCACTTGAGGTTTGGCGACTGTTCTAAAATTAAAGAAACCCCCATTGACCTTTAATCTTACATCTCCATCCACAGTCTTTAATCAAACTTTTGAACAGTCAACAAAGCTTCAGATGACTTAAAAGCATCATAATATAACTTGTGCCAAACTAATTTAGTTCCTCTGGTGCTGCACAGGAAACGGCTACATCGAAGGGACGGAGCTGGAGAACTTCTTCAAAGAGCTGGAGACTGCAAGACGGGGAGCAGGCGTGGTATGTGTGTGCACACTTCTGAATACTTACAGAGTTAAATTTGCCCAAAATGACTCTTATAGGAACAGCCCTGTTTCCTTCTTTGACGTATCACAAATATGTTTCCATGTCCACGTATGGAGGAGGTCTGGGTAAATGGATAGGTCAAACAAACACGGGACTTTCACCTGGGAGATTGCTGCTCAAAATAAAAAGTCAACGATTTTAACTTACGTAGCATCCTTAACTTACGTAACGTATAACTTACATCCAACTTAAACAAGTACTTTTTGTTTTAATTTACAACATTAACCACATGTTTAAAACTGCAACAGTGTGCACCTGGCGCTGGTATGAGGATGTGTAATCCAAGAAACATAAATAAGAATGCAATTTAGTTGTAGGGGAACATAATTTTTTGGGAGACAGGGTTGGTGTAGCAGACACATGACCATAAGATTTTTTTTCTTCTTGATTTTTCACAACAGAATATTTCAGTCCACCTACAATCTATCATTTGACAAAATAAAATATGGATATATTAATAATATATTTTAATCAACATTCCCTCATTATGTTGATAGAAAACATCTGGGTGGAATTCCATTTCATATGAAAAATAAAGAAAAATCTTTTGTAAAAAATAAACATAATTTCTTCGGGACAGTGTTAGCTTGGCTAGCATGTTTAAATAAGGTTTTCTCTTAAATATATGTTTACATTAAGACCGCATTATCAGAAGTCTCTTTGATCTGTGATTTGATGTGGTTGCAGGATCCTACACATGCTGCTTTCAAAGAAAAGATGAAAGAGTTCATGGCCAAATTTGACAAGAACGCTGATGGGAGAATTGAGATGTCAGAGGTGAGAACTAACTGAAAATGGCTACTGTTTTGGGGCGTCCTGTAGTGGTCAAGTGGTTAAGACATATACAGTATATTTACAACATCCCTGGTCTGACTCCAGCTTGTTTCTGTATCTTCACTGTGAAAAATATCCAAAAAAACAATCTTAAAAAATATAGCTCCTGTTTAAATAAAGCCTTGTATATGTTTTCTGTCTTTATAAATCAAAAATCTAAACCATAAACGTAAAAAGAAGTCTCTGGAATAATAATCACTCTGTCTCTTTATCATCCACTCTTTAGTTGGCTCAGCTTCTACCCACAGAGGAAAACTTCCTGCTCTGTTTCAGAGAGTTTGTGGGATCCAGCGCAGCGTTTATGGCTGTAAGTTTGTATATCAGTCTACATTGCCACCATATAAATGCCTGTCAGTGTTTCTTTCTTTCTTTCTTTCTTTCTTTCTTTCTTTCTTTCATGTAGAAACAGTCCAGTAAGGTTGTTACAGTAATTGTTAATTTACAGCCATGATAATGTGTCTAAAATTAAAACACTGACAAAAATTAAAGAATTTAAGAAGATGTACTGGAGACTGTGCTGCGTTTACGATTTTGGTCAGAGTCATCCCTGGCAGCATAAATTGTCTTGTTTGAACTAGATTCCCCTCCGTAATGCCCATACATTAGCTATGTCAGTGGACCAGTTATCAAACCAAACATTAACTTCAATCCTAAATAGATCACTCTAAATCAAATAGGGCTAACTTTTAAATAGATTTTTACACAGGTATTTAATGCCAGCTAGTAAACAAAGCATATTTGAACCACACTTACTGTTTGGTTGCATATGTTGAAGTAATTTGAATGAAACGGTGAGGCATCGAACATCTGGTCCACTGTGATTGAAAATACACACACACACACACACACACACACACACACACACACACACACACACACACACACACACACACACACACACACACACACACTTGATGTACTCGGGCCTGGGCTGAGGAGGGTTTTCAGTGGTGTGATGTTCTGTGTTAAAGCTTAAAGCTATTCTCAGACAGAACATACATTATGAATGGAGCACAGCTTTCTGCAGGGGGAAGGCGGTGAGTGCTGGAGGGGTTTAGGTATCCATCTTTGATAACGGGCTTTGACAAATTCTATATTTACACAATGTCAAATGACCCACTTGTACCTCTGTCATTTGTCTTTATTGTCTTTTTTTCTGTAAATAATTTTTCCCTGGCCCTTGTGGTTAAAGTAGCATGCATGTTTCCTAAAAGCTAACATCACTCTTATCCTGCAGGCCTGGAGGAGGTATGACACCGACCGAAGTGGATACATTGAGTCGAATGAGCTGAAGGTAAAACACGATATGCCAAACTCTGCAAGATTAATGTAGAATCGTTGGCCTACATGCTAAAAACACAGCTGTTTTGATGACAGTACAGCACTCTCAGAGGTTTAGAGTTGTGAGTGTATAGTATCAAAACAAAAGAGAGAACAGTAAATAAGTAGTTGATATATGTACATGCATATTTCTATTTTGTCATTACTGTAAACATACCAGACTTTGGTTGAGATTAGCTTCCGTGTAATTAGTGCTAATTTCTCTACTGTGGGAGCTACTCTGAACCTGCACATGTGTAGTATGCTCTCACTGTCATGTGAAAAACAAAACCACCCAGCACATTTAACCCTTGTGCATCAGGGACATTTTTGGCTTTTTTATTCTTAATTGTGTGATCATTTGGCTGTGTTAATTCATGGCATACATTTTGGCAAGGGTGTAGGTTTTGGAAACTCAACCTCTTAAATTTTGGAAGTTCAACCTCTTACAGTAAGTCTAACAAACTGTGTAGCCAAAACACACCTAGTGTCACGCTGATGCGAACGTAGGCAAGGTTCAGACCCAAATGCAGTTAAAAGAGCTTTTATTGATGACAGGAAAAACTTACTAGGAGCAAAAATCCAAAACACAAGAAAATCCACAACAGGAACCACAAGAGCAGACCGCATAGCAAAAGGACAAGACCGGACAAGGGAAACACAGAGACTAAATACAGAGGGTAACAATGACAAATGAGGAACAGGAGGCACAGGTGGAACAAATCAGGGCAATCACAGGGGAGGGAAAACACAGGAAGTAAATCAGACAAGACAAGACAGAAAACCAGACTGTCAAAATAAAACAGGAAACAGAACATACAGACACACGTGAAAACAAGACAGGAACTACAGCTAGACAAGACAAGGGAGGAAACACGGGCTACAACAGAAAACAGAACAAATACACAACAAAAACAGGAAACAAGAAAAGAACCTCAAAACCAACCGAACTCAAACCCAAAACCCTGACACCTAGACCCTTAAGGACACAAATGTCACAATTGAAACCCATTAAAACCACAATTTTTTATATTTTTTTGTGTGTTTTTGTTAATCACTGACATATCCCAGACTGTGGAAAAAAAACCTAGTATTTAGTATACAGAAAATAATTAATTATGTATTATAAAAACAAACTGGGATTTAAGGGGTTCAAATCTGAAAATGAATGAATATTTGGTAGTGATAATCAGGACTGAAGTTGGTTAAAAGATTTAACTCAGTGAAAGTGGAGAATAATATTAATATATAATTTTATGACAGTTGTTTGACATGGACATTTTTGTAAGGACATCAGAGCAACCTTTTCAAAGGGATGCACAAGGGTTATAAACAAAAGATTGTTTTCACATCCTGAGCTCTGCACATAGATCAACACCATTCATTGTCACCATAACTGCTAATTACCCAGTATAAATGCATCATATCATCTGATCGCTGGTAGTTTTTCTCTCTCTTCAGGGTTTCCTGTCAGACCTGCTGAAGAAGGCTAACAGAAACTATGATGACAAGAAGCTCAATGAGTACACACAGACAATTGTGAGTATTACTAGGCATAAAATATGCTTGTACTACTTCAAGCTCAACATTATAACTGCAAGACTCAAGTATTTAAAGGTCAAGAGTTTTATCAGACTGTTCATTGTAGAAAATGTGTTTCTAATTATCCATATTTATAGTAACATTGCATTAATACCTACACTGGTACTGACACAATAACTACATCTTTTTTAGACCCACTGTCATTTAAAAAAAGCTATTGCATAACATATAAACTATACTGAGGCATCATTTAATGATGCTGCAAAGTTCTCAGTTACTCTAATAATTAATGAAAACACTTTTTCCATTTCTGCTTAACAAAGGAGTACATTACATCTATGGCCATATGTTCAACATGAAGCACGCGTCTGCTGCATTTCTACATAATGTAAATGAAATAACACCCCTAAAGGCTTTAATTTTAATATACTGAACAACATCAATGTCTGGGTTCACCCTCCAGCTCAAATATAGTGCTGATACACTTCATCACTTAGCCATCTGTGGTCTAAACAAACTCACTTCTGCCGCCATTAAAAGGTGTAGGGCCGTACATGAAGGTGTTTTAATAAATTCTCTTCTTTCTGTGCAGCTGAGGATGTTTGATCTGAATGGTGATGGTAAACTTGGCCTCTCTGAGATGGCGAGGTGAGTGTATCTCCACTTTTATTTCTCCGTGTTCTGTATGTACATTTTTAAACCTCTCTTAAAGGATACTATCAAGATGAAACCTTCCTTGTTGTTGTGCTGCAGGCTCTTGCCGGTCCAGGAGAACTTCCTGCTGACGTTCGAGGTGAGAGTACATGTAAAATTGATTTTAGCCATAAAATAACAGCTGCTATAGCAACTGAAGTCCTGCCCCTCTGATAGAGAGAAGTCAGACAACACTGGAGATTAGGTACAACTCAACATTATTGGATTCACTACAAGAGGATTATTTGTCATCACAGTACTGAATGGACATATACATTAAGTCCTTTAGGAATTAGATATTACAGCAAAACATTTCTTTTAAAACATGATAGGCTCCTGTGTGTTTGGAAACAGCTTTTATCTTCGATTGAATCAATTTGATAATTAATAAACAATAATCATTTAAATCTAGGACTTTAATTTGCATCTTGAAATAGAAATTTCTCATTTTATTGGACAGTTTCATATGTATTCTTAGTTGGACATTGGAGATTATTAAGGGGAATATATAGTCACTATGTAAGCCATTTTGATGCTTCAAAGTTCAACATTTGTAGCACAGGAACAACTAGCTTGCCAGAGCAGATCAACAATTCCTTTCTGACAGAGGATTAGTCTGATCAGGATTAACTCAACTCTAGTCCCAGTTATCATAATCTGCTTGGATTAATATCAGTACTGGATCTGGTGAGGCTTTTACTGCTCTCTAGAAATACTCTGCTGTTTCTAACAATTTTCACTGCTCTCTCTCTCTTTTACACAGGGCATCAGCCTCACAGTTAAAGAATTTGACTCCCTCTTCACCTTCTATGACAAGGTAAAACGAGCATGTTTGTCTGTGTGTCTAATATACTCCATCTGTGAAATGTAATATGCATAAGGTGTTTTTGTTGCTAGACGGTCCTGTGTTTAAAAAAGATCCATATTATCTATGAGGCTTTTGACTGATTACACACTGCCTCTTATTTATGCACTTCAAATTTACTGCATATTGTCACTTAATACCACTCCTCCGAACAAGTATTTGATAAATGCTAAATTTGCTGCATGCTAGCAGTGTAGCTTTAGGGCTGGCGATCATCCATTACTTTAGTCCAACAATTATTTGACAAATGTTATGAACTTTTGTACAGCCATTTATGGTGCCCAGAGGATGATCCCCAATGCCTCTGGAGATCCCCTGACTTTTCCTGGGACATTTCTGGTTTTGAGTGAAATGTCTCAACAACTATTGGATGGATTGACATTTGGTGGACACATTCATGTAACCCTCAGGATAAATTGTTATAACTTTCATGATCCTCTGACTTTTTATCTAGCACCAAAAACCAATGACCTTTCCATCAGCCTCATCTTTTTATGTTGTGCTAATTAGCAAACGTAAGCATGCTAACATGCTAAACTAAGATGGTGAAAATGGTAAGCATTATACCTGTTAGCATTAGATAAAATACTTGTATTTCCTCTGTATAATTCAGCCCTCTCGTGTGGTCTCTTCCACTAGGATGGTAATGGGTATATTGATGAGCAGGAGCTGGATGCTTTGCTGAAGGACCTCTGTGACAAGAACAAACTGGTAATGAATAGTTAGCCCATTGATTGATCAGTTCAGGTTACTTTTCTAGTTGCCAAATATAGAGCTGATATAGAACAGCTGCCAGAGATACCTCTGCACTGTACTGTATGTTTGTACCATCCATAGACCACTTTGTGCCTGCTGATTTTATGTGCCCATGTCGTCTGTGACAGGACGTGGACCCTGTGGACTCAAAAGGACTGCTGGGGTACAAGAAGAGCATCATGGCTCTGTCTGACGGAGGGAAACTGTACCGCACCGAGATGGAGATCGTCCTCTGCCGGGACTCCATGCTGTGAGCTCCCTGCCTGGGACTCTGCCATCCTCCCCTACGGCCTCCTCCTTGCTACCTCCTGATGTAACCTGGTGCATGTGTGACCCTTAACCTTGCTACACTACTTAGACTGAAAACAAAAGTGCTCTTGAGCACAAAGTGTACCGCTGACCCTGCTATTTCAGCTTTAAACCCCTCTGAGGTATTTTTTTGTTGAACGTAACAGTTCCATAGTTAGACAGCCATAGCCAATTACTATAGGAATATAATGTGTATTTATTTATTTGACTTACTGTTTTTAACATGCTTTTTAAAAAAAAATTTTTTTTACATTACTCTCATATCTATATGTTCCTCTGTCAATGAATTTAAAATGAATACCTCTGTTTTGTAGCATCTGTTCATTTATTTAATTTATTTCCATTTGTTATTTGATGAGGCTTGTACTGTTCTGTCAAAGATATTACTGAGAGAATGAATAAATAATACATGACAACTCTTGTCCCAATTATTCAATTGCATTAAATAATCATATCTTTATCTTAACAATGTTCAGTTACACCTCAGCTATCAGGGGGATCATTTCAACTGTGCCACTGCCTCAACTGTGAAATATTTGTTTAGTTCTCTCTCTTGGTGGGGTGTAAAAGAAAATAATTCACCCCCACTCGGAGAGTTGTGTGGTTCCGGTGAAGATTACAGCTCCAGTACAGATGCCCAGAGCAAGAGTGTTTTTTTTCCAGAGTGCTCCACCTTCACTTTCTAATCTCCTGGTAACAGAAAGTGTGATGTAGAAAAAGCTTGTGCTGCTCCATTTTTCATAGAGGAGAGTCTCCGGAGCCTCTGTGGCACTGATGGAGTGAGCAGAGTGGGACAAGCTGAGAGATCAGGGACAGGAAAAAAACACAGCTGGATGATTGTCTAGCTTTTTGTAAATTTATACAAATCTGCCATGAGAAAACACAACACAGATTTGCACTTTTAAATAATTGAAATATGACTCTTTCTAATCTAAATGGTGTGTGTGTGTGTGTGTGTATGTGTGTGTGTGTGTGTGTGTGTGTGTTGTGTGTTGTGTTGTTGTGTGTGTGTGTGTGTGTGTGTGTGTGTGTGTGTGTGTGTGTGTGTGTGTGTGTGTGGGTGTGTGTGTGAGGCGAGCCATCTCACCTCACAAGACAAAACAAAATCCCCAACATAGTACTGGTTATATTTTCCTCTTTCATATCTGAATGACAACATATCTTTATTTTAGATTATATGGATTATTTAACATTTACAACTGACTGAAATTACAAAAGGAAGTTATTTTTCAAATATGCTGTCATAGTTTACTTTCTTATTTCTATCTTTAGGAAAGACAGTCAAAACCACCATATTTCAGCATCATGGAACAGTCTATCTTCCATTAATTAATAATCAGCTCTTTCATCTTTAATTAAACTTACGATCTTTAAAGCACAGCCCTTCACACACCATCACCACTGCAACCAACCACACACACACACACACACACACACACACACACACACACACACACACACACACACACACACACACACACACACACACACACACACACACACACACACACACACAAAGACAATATAGTGTGTTAACCTCCTTCAGTCAATGTTCAGTGTTATACACATGTGGGCATACAAACACACAGACAAAAATACACACAGTGAAAGATTGGTAACTGCTGACAACAAGGGAAAAAGTGAGTTATATCCGCTCTGATTCCTTCACACACATCAGTCCCACTCAGTGAGAGCAATGAGACAAACAAGGGAAATAGACAGATGAGAGTCCCTCTGTTATTTGCCCTCTGCAGAGCTGCACACACACACACACACACACACACACACACACACACACACACACACACACACACACACACACACACACACACACATACATATACAAATGCACACACACACACACACGCACGCACTCGCAAACACACACACACACACACACACACACACACACAAACACATACACACACAGCAAACTATTATAACAGTAGCTCAATCTGCAGCAAAATAGATCATATCTGTGTGTTCTAGTATGTGTGTTGAAGTAATTTAGACCAAGATTTTACATATCACCAATGTTCATAGCAGAATTTTTTTGTTTTTCTAAGATGTTGTTTCTGAGATGTCTGTTGCCCTAGAAAATCTGTGCAAATATTAGTGATATTTTTGGATCTTAGTCTAATTATGTGTCTCTAATGACAAACACTAGGGACAATGTTTTCTTTTTCCTTTTCTTTAGTAAGTATTGAAGCCACAGAAGCCATCATTTTGCAATATGCAACTTGTAAACAAATAAAATGTAAATACTATTTTTTGTGGGATTCCAGTTTTTAGTTACATAGTACATGTGGGGTCACAATATTATTACAATACGTAATAAGTCATAATGAATAATAATTAATCATTTGTGAACCTGTAAGTCAAATATTTTTTTCTAACATAATTTCTTTTCATCTTGGTGGCTCAGAGGTGTATATAAATCCATATATACTATGATAACATAGAACCACATTTGGATATTAAAACAAACAATATTGGTATAGGCTCTGTACACCATTGCAGGTGTTTTCACCTATTCTGGCTGACTAGACTTCTGCTCAGTTTGAGGTTAGTGGAGCAATGCTGGGAATTACATGAGCCTTTTGTAATACTGTAATTACAATAATACAGTAAAAGTATCATATGTCCTGCCCTAAGAGGAACAACAAATATAAAATAGGCCAATGTCAATTGGCCCATTTCACTGAAGACATTTTGACATGACCAGTAGGAAACGCACTGGCGTAAATAATAAAAAAGAATGGTGGCTGAATTCCATTTAGCTGCTTCAAATTCAGGGTCCTGGTTATTGTGCATGCTGGCTCACTGTCACACTGTCACTCTCACTGGGACACTTCAATAGAATGGAGCCATCCTTAATGTCATTAGTAACACCTGGGCTTTTATAACACGCGTCTGCTGTGAAAAAAGGCCAATCCAGATTCAACAAAGAGTGGAAGCACCTGTGTGGGTGTACAGTGGGTGTGTGGTGCCTAGTCACACTGGTAATCCTCAGATCACTGTCGAGTATCACTGGTTTCGGCCTGAGAGACATTCATGTTTACTATACGACTGTATTCTGTCATTGTAAAAAAATAAATAAGTGATTTATGAAGGCACTTTGCCCTTATTTCTCTGTGCCATTATTGTGAATTGAAAGGTTTTTGTTTATAGTGATTACTGTTTAGCATATATTAGGTTTATCTTAAGCTTTTAATGTCTATTCTATGTTTCTTATTAACTTTGTTCTTGTCTTTTGACAGAGAGAGCTGAATGCATTGCAATCTGATATAACTCAAGCAAATGAGGGGCATATATGCTGAAAATACAAACATGATCAAAATGCTGTGTATCTACTATTTTCCTTTCACCTTTGTTTTTATTAAATCTATCTGAATGCACAGTAAATAATTAAATCAGTATACAAACAGAATAAAAACAATGTGAGAAAATTAAATCCTTTAAATAATAACGTGTGACTGAACATATTTGAGAGCTGCACTATTGAAAACAAAGTGAACCACAGTGACGGACAGCAAAGAGGACACTGTTGTAGAATGTAATACAGCTTAAGCCCTGAAAAACTCTAACCAATGTATGAAATAAAATACTTTGTCACACAACCTATTAACCCATAACCTCACAAGAGTGGGTGGAGAAGTGACAGTTACATATGTTGTAGTGTGTGTTTGAAAATCGAAAATCTTTTCAGATGGCCAAATAAGGGCGTATAGATTTATTTTACAAGATACAGTAACAATAACAGTAAGGACAAAATCAGGCACACGCATATTCTTTATAATGGGTATTAATTAAAGAAGCCAACCCTAGTTAAGCTGTGAGACGTCACTCAGTATTACAGTCACTAACACTCTCTCTTATCAGTTTTAATTCTTTTTCTGCTGCTCTTTCATTTCAGTGCTTCTTACAGCTCTGCTCTGTGGACTCCTCAGTTCCTCAAACTCATTTTGCGCTTGTTATTTTGCTGTCAGCAGTTTCTTTCCACAAAGTAGTTGTGTTTATGTAGAGTGATTGAGACGCAAAACCATACAGCTAACTTTTACAACCTATAGGCTATATCATGCAGGTCAAAACACTGCATGATGCTTAACATGTTACTGAATAAACAACAGAAACTGTAAAAGGTACATTGTATTCCATCTCTGTTCCACAAACAATTCTTTTTGAACATTGCATGTGTGAATGCGAGCTCTCTTGGACATGATGGATTTGTTGGAAACACCTATATCTCCTCCACACACTGGCAGTTCCATATGCAAGCCAAGTGTGTGTCCTGCTCTGTCACTCTGTTGGGGTGCCAGTGAGTCTGACTTGCAGGAAAATGTTTCATGGGCTTCCATTCTCTGCTGTGTGATGTTTCTCCAGGTTGCTGTTCCATCTACTCAGACTGAATGACAGTGAGGTTGCTGTTCTTGTCAAGTTGTATGACTCTGAAAGTGAAACCATGCCTGGCATCTTCACTTAATGCAGTGGTAGCGCCTTAACATCAGTCAAAAGCACACACAGCACGCTGAGTGATTATACAGAGAAAACAAGATGAATATTTTACACCACTGGAAGATATCAACTACTTAAATGGCTAAGACTCTATGATGAGTGCAAGGTGTGTGTGTGTGTGTGTGTGTGTGTGTGTGTGTTTTACATGTTTGAATCATAGTAGGTTTCAAACACAAAGTATCATTCTTCATCTAATTTATTAACTAAAAATACGATAACTGTGAAACTTCTAACAACAAATAGTGAGAGCTAGTGAGCTTTGTGGAGTGAAATGTAGAGGTCTCCTGTCTCCATCTTGTGGGTAGTTGGAGGTACCAGTGCCTGGACAGTCCTTAAGTCAAAACACCTTTTCTACAGTGGATTAAGTACAATTGAGCATTTCATTTTCAATATCTTGTGACACTTACTAAAATATTCAAATCTGACCTACATGCAGGTGGGATGAAATGCCATTAGATCATCATCACAGCAACTTGAAAAGTATCCATGATGAACTGGGCGAAGTATTTGGACTCCATAAGATATTCAAAGAACTGTAAAGCTCTGACAACTGTGCAGATATATTTAACACGTGTGACCTCACATGACTGAATGATATTAGAACTCTTCTAACTGTAAGTGATGCTATGAATTGGACTGCTTATTGATTAGCCGTGTGGGACTTTGTAGACTCCCTGGGGTATGATTTGTTGATGTATTTATTTAGTTTGTTGTTGTGTTCATGTTCCTTTGTTTGTATGCTCCTGCAAGGTGCAAATGCTCCCTATACATTTAAAAAAAAAATGTTTTAATGGGCTAAGACTACTGGCAGATAATCATTTATGGAACATCTACATAAGCAGCTGCAGCTCAAAAGATTATGCCTGCCAGCGCCGTATTTTAGAGATATAAAGGGCGCTAATGCCTGTTAGTGTCCTATAGGGCAGAGATATTCAACAGCGGGTCCGTGACCCCTAGGGGGTCCTCAGAGTAAGTGCAGGGGGGCCACCATATTATGTCTAAAATATTTTTGAAAGTTTCTTTTTTCAAAAATTCAAATATGTCTGAAAATATACAATAATATGAATCCAACCTATTATTAGGAAAGATAATTTGGCCTATTTGTGAAAAGAAAACCATTTCATTTACACATTGAAGATAAGCTTAATATAGGTAGCCATACAGTTAGGCTTAAGAATTCACTGTGCCTTCCACATATATGTGTAACATTAAAACATGATGTATAAATAATATATATCTATTCATTTTCATCCATCCGGCCCAGTTTAACATGCAACTCAATTTTATACAATATACACTCACCTTAAAGATTATTAGGAACACTCTACTAATAGCGTGTTTGACCCCCTCTCGCCTTCAGAACTGCCTTAATTCTTCGTGGCATTGATTCAACAAGGTCCTTGAAGCATTCTTTAGAAATGTTGGCCCATATTGATAGGATAGCATCTTGCATTTGATGGAGATTTGTGGGATGCACATCCAGGGCACGAAGCTCCCGTTCCACCACATCCCAAAGATGTTCTACTGGGTTGAGATCTGGTGACTGTGGGGGCCATTTTAGTACAGTCAACTCATTGTCATGTTCAAGAAACCAATTTGAAATGATTCAAGCTTTGTGACATGGTGCATTATCCTGCTGGAAGTAGCCATCAGAGGATGGGTACATGGTGGTCATAAAAGGATGAACATGGTCAGAAACAATGCTCAGGTAGGCTGTGGCATTTAAACAATGCCCAATTGGTACTAAGGGGCCTAGAGAAAACATCCCCCACACCATTACACCACCACCAGCAGCCTGCCCAGTGGTAACAAGGCATGACGGATCCATGTTCTCATTCTGTTTAAGCCAAATTCTGACTCTACCATCTGAATGTCTCAACAGAAATCGAGACTCATCAGACCAGGCAACATTTTTCTAGTCTTCAACTGTCCAATTTTGGTGAGCTTGTACAAATTGTAGCCTCATTTTCCTATTTTTAGTGGAGATGAGTAGTACCCGGTGGGGTCTTCTGCTGGTGTAGCCCATCAGCCTCAAGGTTGTGTGTGTTGTGGCTTCACAAATGCTTCGCTGCATACCTCAGTTGTAACGAGTGGTTATTTGAGTCAAAGTTGATCTTCTATCAGCTGGAATCAGTCGGCCCATTCTCCTCTGACCTCTAGCATCAACAAGACATTTTCACCCCCAGGACTGCAGCATACTGGATGTTTTTCCTTTTTCAGACCATTCTTTGTAAACCCTAGAAATGGTTGTGCGTGAAAATCCCAGAAACTGAGCAGATTGTGAAATACTCAGACCAGCCCGTCTGGCACCAACAACCATGCCACGCTCATAGTGGCTTAGATCACCTTTCTTTCCCATTCTGACATTCAGTTTGGAGCTCAGGAGATTGTCTAGACCTGGACCATACCCCTAAATGCATTGAAGCAGCTGCCATGTGATTGGTTGATTAGATAATAGCATTAACGAAAAATTGAACATTGGTGTTCCTAATAATCTTTAAGGTGAGTGTATGTACAGTAGTAGGGGTTCCCTACTCGTCTCTCTTTCAGCTAAGGGGTCCTTAGCCTAAAAAACGTTGAAGACCCCTGCTATAGGGCACTAATGCCTGCTGTGTCACATCGCCACCACATCGCCACCAAGTGGACAAATCAGGTAACTCCAGAATGCTACTGTCAGGGAATGGCATCATTTCTGCAATCAACCATCCCCCCAAAAAAATTAACCATCACTATAAAAGTTACTTCAATCAGCTGTGCTTCAGGCGAACACTTGGACAGCAAACTTCCAGGTGCAGGTACACACATGCCGGTAAGTAAAAATAAGTTTGGCTGTGCAGGATGGTCAGAAAATTAAGGAGAAAATTAAGTGTACTAGTCTCGCATTGCCAGACCTATTTCCCCAGCGCTGCGGAGTGAATATGTATCAGTACGGGCCTGATCTGTACTGCTGATAGTTTGCCACTCTGACGTCAGCACGTACTCAGTCAGCGCTGACTAGCATAGCATCGTGGTCGTGCCTGCCCTTCACATCCGTCCACATCCTACTAGGCTTTGCTCCCAAGCGCAGCACAACGATGGCCCTGCTCAAGTCAAACAAGGTGATCTACTGCCTGGGGAAGATTTCCCCGTCCCTGGGAGTTGTGTCCGCCCGCAACAGGTAAACAGTAATAACACGCTCAAAACTAACGGACGCAGAGACAAATATCGTTAGAAAAGGCTTTCTTCATGCTCTAGCTAGCGAGCAGCTCACATTGGTTTTGCAGCTAACGTTAGCTTGACCGGGCAGACAAGCCGTTATTTTATTGTTAACGTTTACGGTTCTCTCAGCCATCACATTTATGTTGAAGCTTCACTGCTCTGTTATTACTTTAGCCATACTAACTGGTTAACTTTATTAGCTACAGGGGTCAAATTATTTCAATAGGCCCCCGATGGGCTGTCAGAGGTTAGCTCCTGTGGCGAGAGCTAGCGTTAATGTTCATATGTAGCGAACGTTAGGTTAACCTTACTGACTCCCGTTTTTTACTCTTATTAACTCTCAGGTCTACACCTGGTGTGATGGACGTCCTCTCTGATTAGCACTAATTTGACCTCAGCGAGTAACTTGCTATCATTGAAGCTCGCTGCTGATGAAAGTCACGTTGATTGTCAGCAGCACAAGTTTCCATTAAGACGTCGCCGGTGTGAACATAAAACCTATGGAATCGGTTCCTTTATAGTAACGTATTTATAATATATTATGTTGGGTGGCTGCTATTTTCTTTTGTTTGGGTTTTAAAAGCAACTTTTATTAAGGATAGTCGATCGCGATGGCTTCAGCTGTCAAATCCCACGCACAGTTTGAGCTTAGCGACTTATCGTAGTTGGAGAAGACGTGCGAGCTGATTGGCTGTCCTGTTCCGCCTTTGATCGCTGATTGGCTGTCCTGTTCCGCCTTTGATCGCTGATTGGCTGTCCTGTTCCGCCTTTGATCGGTTATTGGCTATTTTTTTTGCGGCGAAGCTGGGAAAGTCACTACCACCGATGTCCTTTCAGGGTCTGCTTGGAGGGCAAACACGTTTAGAACTTTTGCTTTTGCTGCACCTTATATGCATACACAATATCACATGTAGCTTTTGTAAATAGTAGACAACTTCACGGTGGCGGTTTGTACGTGTCTTTGCTCAGCCTCTGCTTGTGTATCCGGAGGTGTAACTGTAGGCTAGCTGGTGCTATCATATTTCTGTCTGTGTGGGTGTGTTTCTGCGATCGTCTCATCCTATCGGCTTATGTTCAAGCTCATTGGTCTGATTTCAAAGAATAAGTAAATGACAATAGTTTTTTTTCACCACCTGTAACTGGACGTTTTTATTGTATGTTAGACGCTAGTATCAAGAGCAGTTGGTGGGGAAGGAACACCCTTTCGAGCTGAGCAATCCTGCCCTGGAACTTGCCAAAAAAGACCTTCGGTCTTTTGATCACTGATAATAACTTGTCAGTCACTGTGATGTTTATATAAACGCTGAAGTTCAAAGGTTCTGTGTGCATGTACGCTGCAGATGCAGGCAGAATGGGAACACTGGACCCAAATGCCCTTTACAGAATGATTCTCAATTGTACAATTTTGTTTGTGTAATAAAACTACATAGTAAAATAATTGCAACCTCTTCTGTTTACACTTTGCACAGACATGCTTATCATTTTGGTACCTTATTTATGTCCTCACATGTACCTATATACAGTACATGTCTTTTTTTTTTTTTTTTTTTTTAATAAATAAAATCATGCCAACACTTAGTATTCTATGCAAAAAAGATATGTATAAAGGCTTTAGGCCACCCTACACATTATTTTAGGTCCAGTTTAATATGCAACTTCATTTTATACAATATATGTAGTAGGGGGTCCCTGATCTGTCTCTCTTTCAGTTAAGGGGTCCTTGGCTTAAAAAACGTTGACCCCTGAACTACACAATGCAATGAATGTAATACCTCTCTGACACAGTCAAAACATTATAAGCTAACCCCATTGTATTTCGAGTTTACAGTTGCATAGCTGGACTCGGCACATAACTTTTTTTTTTTTTTTTTTTTTTACTTAAACCCCTTGATTTTTATGCAATAAACATGTTTGTCAGTGAACTGTAGTCACTATTTAATAAACCAGTCAGTGTGATATGATTTAAAAAATATATATATATATATTTATTGGTTTGGAGACTCTTGCCCTTTGCAAAGTGCTCAGTCCTAAATTTAGCTACAAAGTTTAGAGGCTTTACAAAGTCGAGGAAACCTGAGACAATATGTGAGCAACAGTGCGGTAAAGGTCGCAACACGCAGCAACCTTCATGCATCAAGCAGATGTGTGACAGAATTTATTTAATTTGTCTAAAGGAAAAAAGGTTACAGTGAGGAGACAAGTATTATATTAGTAGCAGTCCTTTATGACATATTAGCCAAATATCCAGTAGAAAAGCATTCAACAATGCAGTACACTGATTTTATAAGCCTTCAACACATATCTAATAATCTAACTAGGTTAAATTTGGTAGATTTATTTTTTTACTTTTCTTTTTTTCTTACTATTGTACTCTTGTAATGTAGGCTGTAGGCATTTCTTTCTTTCAGTAGTTAGTTGCATACTTTAACAAGTTGAAATGTTTGAAGAGCTAACACTGCATTCATCTCTGCTTTGTTGGTGTGTTAAACCATTAAAATATCTTCAGTAGATTTCAAACAATGCTATTTTATTTAAAATGCAGAACGCATGTCATGCACCGATGATTGGCATGTGTTTTCCTGGATGCCACGCTGAGAGAGACACTTCCAAAACATCTGTGTTGAGCTTCCTTATTCTAAGTTTTGGATGTTTTTGCCTCACCCATCTCCTTTCCACTTACATCAACTTTCATTTTCACTTTCATCATCACTTTTTTTTTTTTTTTTTTTTAAGAGTGATGAAGGGGCTGTGATCCTGTTCAGGTTTTATTAAGTTGGCACCCACACCTACCAGTGTGTGTAGACATAGTTAGAAAGTTTTTTAAAAGAAAGAAAGAAAAGCATTTATATACATACTTTCATGCAATTTATTATAGTATGTTGTACGTAACAAGTCTAAAGTGGATCTAATACATTTACACAGCCTGCCCTGCACCACTGTCATGTGCATGATGAGTTGTAGAGTTCAGTGAGGTGAGGTCAATAGGTCATAGGGCATGACCTTTTTACATTTGATATGCAGCTTTCATTTGCTGTCTTTAATGCTGGTTTACTTACTTCTCTGCCGGTACTCACTTTTTTTGTTTACGCAAGTATTACCCAAGGCTGAATATCTCCAATGATTTCCCAAATTGCTCCGATTTGGATTCACAAGGACCCGATTCGATTACATTTCCGATTCAATATAATTTATGTTAGGGAAATTACGGTTACAATACCAATGTTGCTTACAGATAAAAGACATTCTCAGAACCTCACACATTTTTTTTAAATAATTCACCAGGTTAATGTTAACATCAAGAATTGGCCCCCAAAAAGTTTGTTTAAAGTGTTTTTTTACTTAACGGGACTTACATTATGTTAACATCATTAACCTATTAAAAGATGGATTTCTGGGTTTTTATTAATCGATCACAAGGCAGATCACTCAAACAAAGGTTGATTTTAGTTGGAGAATTAACCCAGCCCTAGTATTTACTCATTCCTCTTACAAGGGGATATTTCTATTTTCACAGATCAGTAATTTTGTTTTTTTATTATAAGCAGTGATTTGTATTGTTCATGAGAATATTTTAGCGTTTACTTTTATAGTGAATCTGTGAATAATGTTGAATAAATAATTTAATTGGTGGGTAGTGACTTGGTGAACAAGGGTGTTTGTGTTTTTAGACCTGTATTAACTGTTACTCTAGGTCTTGGACTCTGAATGAATTATAATATTTGTTTCGTTAAACTTGTGCCCACTGAGCATGTGTCGTTCATGTGTCGCTACGTCAGTGTGGTATCCTCAGGTCACATGAAGAGTTAAGCTAGAGCATTAGGCCCACAGCATGTTACAGGAGCAAGGCTAATCCAGCCATCGCATTAGTGTGACCGGTTTCACCTAAGGCCTTGAAAACTTAAGAAGTAGCTCATTTCATAACCTTGTAAGGTTTCATTAGGGTTTTCCGTTTATGGGGCGGATATCTGTTTTTCAGTGCAGTGAGCACAGATGAACTCTTGACTCTCTTCAGTGTTTGCCATGTCATCCACATCACCATTCATCTGACTTGGCGTTTTTGCAGCTCATGGTGGGGTGGAGTGCAGATGGGTCCCCCCGATCCCATCCTGGGGGTGAGCGAGGCCTACAAGAGGGACACCAACCCCAAGAAGATGAATCTGGGAGTTGGAGCCTACAGGGATGACCAGGGCAAGCCATTTGTGCTCAGCTGTGTGCGCAAGGTAGGTTCTCTCTCTCTCTCTCACTCACACACACACACACACACACACACACACACACACACACACACACACACACACACACACACACACACACACACACACACACACACACACACACACACACACACACACACACCAAAAAAAAAAGTACTCCACTATACAGAGAGTTGGATGGAACATTTTAGCATGCAGTGTATGTTTGGCTGTATGTTAATAATTAGGAGAATTTCTGCCCTGTGAGAAATTGTGTATGTATTTGATTTGTGTCTTAACTAAATCATTGATGATTTATGTACAAAGCATGGAATACCATTCAAGGTAATGACTTTCACACTTTTCTTCTAGGCAGAGGCTGTTATTACAGCCAAACAGATGGATAAGGAGTACCTTGCCATTGGTGGTTTGGGGGAGTTTACCAAGTCCTGCGCCCAGCTCGCTCTCGGTAATGACAATGAGGTCCTGAAAAGTGGCAGGGTAAGTTGGGGTGGTGACTACTCCAAACTAAATGAAGTTCAAATCGGCTGTGACAGTTTTAAGTCCACATCAGTGCAGCTGTTCTCTTCTCCCAACAGAACATTACTGTCCAGACCATCTCAGGAACTGGATCTCTGCGCATTGGAGCCAACTTTTTGGTGAGGTCTTCTTGTATTCATCAGTCACACAAACGAAACCCTAGGTCAGGCTGTTTATCTCACCAGAACTTTACTTTGTCACAGTCTCGATTCCATGGTCCACGTGATGTGTACCTGCCCAAACCCTCCTGGGGAAACCACACACCCATCTTCAGAGACGCTGGCATGCAGCTCAAAGCATACAGATACTACGATCCGTCCACCTGTGGCTTTGACTTCAAGGGAGCTCTCGATGACATCTCTGTAAGATGGACTAGTCAAGAGAGTCTGTAATGTTCATGGCATTGTAAGTTGACTAACCAGAACCTTTCTTTATGTCACAGAAAATCCCAGAGCAAAGCGTGATCATGTTGCATGCTTGTGCCCACAACCCCACCGGTGTGGACCCCAGGCCTGAGCAGTGGAAGGAGATCTCTGACATTGTGAAGGTGAGTAGACCTTTAGACAGTTCAAAAGCCACAATTTATAAGCACTGTACTTTATTGAGCTGTTATCACTTGCACTATTATTAACTGGTTGTCTCTGTCTGCTTTTTCAACTTATAGAAAAGAAACCTGCTTGTGTTCTTCGACATGGCCTATCAGGGCTTCGCAAGTGGAGACATCGATCGTGATGCCTGGGCTGTGCGCTACTTCATTGAGCAGGGCCACAACATCCTGCTGTCCCAGTCCTTTGCCAAGAACATGGGACTCTATGGTCAGTCAGCATTCAGTACAAACTCTTCTTGAATAAATATTAATAAAGATGACATGCAGATTGTCAAATTTCATTATGGAAAGAGTAGAAATGGTACTGGTAAGTTTACCTGGATAGGGTCTGGTCATTTTGAGTATGTGGTTATTTGTGATAACACATTTCTGGCCAAACTGCAGTATCTATTGGAATTAGAGTTGATTTAAAAAATATAATAATAAAAAAAAAAAAAGAATTCTGTGTTATGTGACTGTCAGAGGATTAAAAATCTACATAGTGACTGAACAGGTGAACTGTAGTTTGTGTTTTACCACCACCCAGTGGTAAAAAGTAGTTGGTGAAACAACATGATTTATTCAAATGAGCATTCAGACTTTCACCGCTTTACATTGCCATCAGACAGCCCTTTTGGACGGGGAACTTGAGCCATTCTATGCTCTCTTCAAAGCCACCAGTGTCCTTTTTGACAAAACGTTGTTTTACCTCGCAGAACAGGGAAGTTCTGCTTCCTCGATCAGTTAGTGTTGTTGTGTGACTTTGGTGTTTTTATAGGGTAAGTTCGGAGATTTTTCGTTTCACAGACATGAGTTGATCAGACTTAACATTCAATGTGCATGTTGATATTCACAGGTGAGCGTGTGGGTGGCTTCACTGTGGTTTGTAATGACGCAGAGGAGGCAAAGAGAGTAGAGTCTCAACTTAAGATCCTCATCAGACCCATTTACTCCAACCCACCAATGAACGGCGCCAGAATTGCAGCAACCATTCTCAACACACCAGATCTGCGCTCACTGTGGTATGTGCTTATACTGTAGATCCATACATTGTGCACAATACCTGAACTGAATGTGTAGTTTGAATATTATATATTTTTTTTAAAACGCGTGTCTCGAGATCAAGTCTCTATCTTTCATATTCACCAAACTGTTCAACATACATGCCACAATCTATTCCTTGATCTGTTTGACCCTGCTGTCATTCATCCCAGGCTGGAGGAGGTCCATGGGATGGCCAACCGCATCATTAAGATGAGAGAAGAGCTAGTGGCTGGTCTGCAAAAGGAGGGCTCCACCCACAACTGGCAGCATGTCACTGACCAGATCGGGATGTTCTGCTTCACAGGCCTCAAACCTGAACAGGTACGCTCACGCACACACAGGCACACACAGGCACACACATTTTTCTGTTAAAAATAAGGCTGCAGGGACCAGGAACTTCCTGGATGCTCTCCTGGTTGTCCAAAATGAAAAACCTATTCTTTTAAGATGATACAAATGCACTAAGAAAAATAATTTGCAGCTTTCAGAGAAGTATTTAAAGCAAAGAAGAAAAAAAAAAACCAGCCTTGTCCTTATTTTAAGGTAAATTTACCACATCAGTCTGGCTCACTGCAATAGGAGATTTGTTTTTACATTGAAACCTTATCGTGAATGTAAGCACTTGTTCTGGTATTAAATTGAAAACCCACCTAAAAAGGGCCTTTTTATTTTAAAAACATTTTTTCTTGTATAATTACGTACCAGCATTTGTCCTCTACAGCTGCTCTAATATAGTCTAAATATATCTTCTATAGAGCTTCTCTCAGGCTATTCCCCACAGGCCCTGAAAACTGCAGTTCTTAAGCCACAATTAAAAAAGAACCAACCTGACCAATGAACAATTACAGGCCCATATCAAACATCCCAATTTTGAGTAAAATCATTGCATAGGCTGTTTTCTAAGTGCTGAACACTTCCTTGGTCCCTAAACAATTGTTTTGAGTCAGGATTTCGACCACAGCACTGTTGACTCTTGAATGATATCCCTTTAAACACAGACAGTGGAAAGGTTTCTTGATATTATTAGATCTAAGTGCCTCATGCGAAACAGACGACCACAACATATTACTAGACCGACTACAAAACAGGGTTGGACTATCTGGCACAGTGTTAAACTGTACAGTAGGCTCGACTACTGTAACCGTGTCTTTACAGGTCTCTCTAAAAAGAAAAGTTGATCAGGCAGCTTTGAGATACATTGAGAGAACAAAGTGCAGTGGGAATGTTTGTTGTTAAATTACTGACGTGTGGATTTTGAGTTGTGTGTGTGTTCATTCATTGTTCCTGCAGGTTGAGCGCCTGACCAAGGAGTTTTCAGTGTACATGACCAAGGATGGCAGAATTTCCATGGCAGGCGTGACCTCTGGGAATGTGGGCTACCTGGCACACGGCATCCATGCAGTCACCAAGTAGAGTGGATCCTGCTGGGAGAGCTACGAAATCAAAGCAGCAGTGTTGACGAGGAGCTTAATGCGTCACTTATTCTCTGTCTCCTCCATTCCACGTTTTAGAAAAGAGCTCAATGTTTAGTTAAGACACACGAGTTCAACTTGGAACAGATGCTGCTGTCAAAACGGTTTAGTTTCTGTTTAACTTTTGTTAGTTTAACATTTCATTGAACAGGGTCCCCTGCCAAATTGTAAAATACATGTTTTCTTCCACTACTGATGAATCATCTTTGCTTATTTATTATGAAAAATCAACTGTTGGCTGTGCATTAGTGTCCTCCTAAATGTGTGCTGTTGATGTGCTGGGGGCACCACTAACTATAAAACATCCAGGAACCAACAACAGGTTGGACTGAATCAATTTCACCTACAAGTTGAGATCTCTTTTGCTATGTTAAGCCTTTTTTTTTCTTCTTAACTTTAATGGTGGAGTCGTAGCACTTTATAAGTTGTAAGGCACTGTTGACTTTCAAGATTAGGCTGGCATCTTAACTTATTTGTCAATTAGTTAATCAATTCACTATCGGGCTATTCTGTGGTTGTCCATCTGGACTAATCAATCATCGAGTAATTTCCTAATTATCTCAGTTTGAAATTTTCCGAGCTATCTCTCAGTCAGTCCCTCTTTAACCCCCGATACAAACAAGCACACAAGCCAAACATGGTTAAAAGCATTTAATACTTGGAATGAATTCCACAATGGAGATGTTTTCCATATGTCACCATATCCCCACATCAATAGCCCCATTTTTAAATTTTATTTTAATCATGGAGTATTTGATACAAGTACAAACGTCTCTGTGTGGGTAAAGATGAGTGGAGTACGTTAACGGGGTGAACACCAGACAGTTCCTAAAGAAACATGCACATGCTGCTCTTTCACTCAGACATCAAGATGTATGTGTGTATGTTAGTGTATCAATTTGTTCATCATTGATACAGTGAGGCACAAACAACATTTAGAAATGTGGGGTTTTCCCCCAGTCAACTCATACCTCTCAAACGTCTGCCAGTACGCCTCCATGTTTTGCATTCTGTCATAAAATAATGGATCTTTTGGCATGTACCTTATTGAACAAACAATAAATAGTTATAGAGGAATGATCTTTTCTAATGTGCTTTTTTAAAAATGCAGTTAATGTTATCCTTTTCCTTACAGTTTACCCAATTTTCCAAGCTTATGTGCCTGAATCTTGTTTGTCATTTGATGGTTTGACATACATATATTACAGTAATATCATACTAGGTATACATGGACATAGGTTCATCTAATCTTAAAATCTTACTGTGTAATGAATCTTTCATTTTTGCCATAACATTTGATTTTGTTCCTCCTGTCAACAACTGACTTGAGGTGAATGTGAGAACAGGAATGTGCACAGACATTTGGAGGGGCTATTGCTCTAACCTGGAAAAAAACGGTGGCTTCACTTAATAATTCTGGTTGAAATAACTTATGATTTGGCACCATAAATAATATTTATGTTTATATATATATATATATATATATATATATATATATATATATATATATATATATATATATATATATATATATATATATATATATATATATATATATTAGGGGTGGTACGGTTCACAAAACCCATGGTTCGGTTTGTATCACGGTTTTAGGGTCACGGTTTTCGGTTCTGTACGGTTCTTGTTATTTTTTCTTTTAATCTTTAACACTCCAGAATATACTTCAGCATATGATATATAGCTAAAATTAGCATATTGAATGCATGTTGCACAAAACATGCACACAGTGGCAGTTCTATATATTGTTTTATTTCATCATAGGTACCATGAAATCCAAAATGTTCCCACACACCAGACTATAAACGACGCTGGCGCATCCTACAGCTCTGGGCAGCCTCTCTCCCACTTGACATTTCTGCAGGTGACGTGACGTGACCTGCAGCGGCACCCCACTCCACTTGAGGAGCGGTCGGCTCGGTGTCTCTCAAAATCTGACGAAAATCTTTTAAACTGACCTTTGTCGATCTGAAATGAAGACAGATTCAGCAACTGCATGGCCTATTTCTCGCTTAAAATGTTTTCAGAAACACGTTTCGGTAAACTATTTTAGTACAATATGAGATCGTATTCTGAACATAGATTCTGAACGAGCCGCCATGACAGTCTATTTTGAAATTAGGGACCAGCCAGACCCATGTGACGCGATCGTCCAATCAGCTGCCATGGGTTGCGTTTGTCACGCCCATCCCGCTCGTCATTTCCAGTAAGTGTTTTAACATAGGTGTATAAAGTGGGCACTACGGCAGTAAGAGATTAGTGCACATTAACAGTGTACTGACGAACCGTGCGGTACACACATGCTCCGAACCGAGACTAGCGAACCGAGCGGTTCGGGTGTTTTTTCATGAACCGTACCACCCCTAATATATATATATATATATATATATATATATATATATATATATATATATATATATATATATATATATATATATATATATATATTGAATAAAGAACAATTACAACATGTTATAAAGCCTTTGTGAACCAGTTATCTAGCATTACATCCCATATTTCAATACAGCTAGTAAAAGTATTTGACTTAATCCTCAGGTTTTCAAATGTGCTGTGAAGTGGAGCTTTAATAACTAACTCACAATGCTATGCATGGCACAGATACAATATACTGTACATTTATCATTGATTTAAACGTGTTTTTAATGAGTTATTAACCTTCTCCAATTTAAAGAAAATATTTCTGATAAAATAGGCCTACTTCACATTAAATTAATAATGTAGGATAGTTGCTTGACATTATCAAAATGAAATTATCAAATGCTTCACCTGCAGCTGGCATGCTGGCAGTTTAATCCAGGTCTGCAAAGTTGCAGTTCTTTTAGTGGCTTCTTTAAGCTCGTTCTCTCTCTTCTTCAGTCTTCTTTATTGTGAAGGCATACTTAAGCACACAAAAATAACATTAGGCTATACATTTATTAAAAAAATACTAAGTTTATTACATTAACGAATTAGGACATTAATTTATCATCTCATAACACAATAACATAAGGCGACTTCTATCATAATCAGAAACTTTAGAGGAATTTGCCTTGGTGATTGGTGCATACATAACAGACATCATAATAAACATTAATATGAAATAAACAATAAATACAGAAACAAATACAAAAAGGAGGGTGAATGGATTGGGTGCAGAATGTGCTATATATATATGTTCATACATAAAATAGGCTAAATAACTGGGATTTGCCCATTTGCCCCTACGAAATTTAGGAGTCGTATAATGCAGATAACTACAATACCCACAATTCCAAACAACAGTCACGTGACAACGTGTCACATGCTCCTCTGCATTCTACAAACTGCCAAAACAGACAGACGGTCAGTCATTCACTATCTGGAGGCGGTTTAACACTAAAGGTAACGTTACTGTTCTTCATTATCAGCATTATCTTCTACACATCACTACACAGCGAAGAAATTACAGCGAAAATAAATTATGTAGATATAATTAAATGTGTGGAACCGTTTGGTAAAAAAAAATTGCTTATTTGTATTTAATACTTAGCTAGCTAGGTGTAACGTTTGCTGGCTGGCACAGAGTAACAAAGGGGCTAACAGCGTTGACAGATGTTATTGTTAGGTTAATGAAGAGAAAAGCAATAATCTAATCACATTGAAAAGTGGGTTGTTTAATCAGTATCAGTATCAGTAATCAGTGTAGGCAGCTCAAGGTGTGTCTTGTGGATTAAGCTAGCAGTAGCCTAAACGAAATTGACATCATCATAGATATAAAACATGTCTGTAAATTCATGTTTAATATATATGATCAGCACCCTCCCTTGTACCTAGTAACGTTGCTTTTCCCTTTTCTTTTTTTTGGGGGAAGTTTCTGTAGACATTGTTAAAGCTCATCAGTGACTTATAAGCAGTAGCTCAGTCCGTAAGGACTTGGGTTGGGAGCCGGAGGGTCGCTGGTTCAAGTCCCAATACGGACCAAAGTACAGAGTGTGGATTGGTAGCTGGAGAGATGCCAGTTCACCAGCAAGGCACCGTATCCCCCCAACCGCTCAGGGTGCTGGTCCAGCACTCTGACATCTCTCCATTTGTGCATGAATAGGTCCTGAGCATGTCTGTGTGTATTTCAGGCCTGTGTGTAGTGATTTCTAACAAACAATCCCCACTGGGGATCAGTAAACAGTATAAATAAAAAATGAATGGCCAGGTGTCGTGCCAAAAACTGAAGGACTGCCATAAACTGATTGACGTGCGCAGCATGTTAGTTCAATTCAAATCTTATTCATCCCCAGGGGGCACAAAGAGCTGCATATTCCACCACATACGGTACATCATAAATACAATAAATAAATAGTAATATATAAAAAGAAAAAAGGGGGGGAAAGGGAATGGGATGTGTGCATCAGTCATCAGTCTACATAGAGATATATATATCTATGATCAGTCTAGTCGAGTGTTGTAGTGCAGTCCAAAGATAATTTTTTTTGGGGGGGGGCTGGGAGTTTAGGAGCTAGACAGCCCTGGGGACAAAGTTCACCTACCTCTTCTGGGTCTTGACAGCGGAGTCTTTGCCTTGTGGGGAGCTAAAACATGACGTGATGGATCCTACAGGCAGTCTTCAAGGTCTGCTGTTTGCATAGGGTGGACAGAGCTCTCAGGGGAGTCCAATAATTCTGGAACGGACTTTAACAGTTTGATGTAAGCAGTTCCTGTTTTGTAGACTATATGGAATAAAACCAACAAGGGAAGGAAAAGGTTATCACACTTTCAATAAATGAGTATTAGAATGTAAGGCTGTATCGCACAGTTTCTATACGTCTACAGCTGCATTTCTCTGGACCAAACAGTCATAACGCGCAACTACACCTAACTTTTTGTCCGTGGTAATAGCAAAGGTATGTTTTTGTGAAACTTTAACATTTCGTGTGACGAAATAATCACTTTAATGGCCAAAGAAGTGTTATATGCAATTATGCTTATGACTCTAAATTATTTTACTTACTCTCTGCCAACCAGTCCAGTCATTTTTACCAGTTGAAATATAGCCTATAACAGTTGTTTTCTTTAAAGTGGTAATGTACTGCATCAAGTCACATACATTCCTGAATATGTACTTCCTTGTCTGTTCCTTGCCTTCCTTATCCGTTAGCAGAAGATAAGATAGAAACAATTTGGGAAACTGCTCATCCAAACTCTACAGATAATCTTTATATACTCACAAAGATCATGTGGGCCAATAATATGCAGGTTTCACATCAACCAAAAACTTAAAAGCAGACCGTTACACAGTGGACCTTAAAATTGTTAATACAAGTTAACCTACCTTGACTTTCCACATAATATGGATTGTTTATTAAAAATCCTAGTTTATTCACCAATGTTTTTTTGTTTTTTTTTCTTGGAAACTAATGTTTCTTCCAAGAATACAGAGAATAGAAGTGCTGTGCTAAAAATGACTCCTGTACTTGACATGTTAGTGTTAATCAGTTAACACTAAGACGAAGTCTTAGTGTTAACTGGTTTAAACTAATTTACATTGTATGTTTATATGATATCAGCACTGTGCATGGTCAGATTGTATATACAGATATACAGTGTCTCTAAATGCAAACACCATTTCATTACAGATTACTGAATGGTATCACCATCTTACTGACACTGGTGATAACTTGGGGGGGGGGGAAACCTCAGCTGCCTCCTGACTGTTGTGAAACTTAAGATACTGCGCTTTTCTAAACAATATTTTCTCCTCTTGGTTCCAGAGAGTTGGAGACAAATTTTCTGAGGTGCGTAAGGCTTGGCAGTCCAAGCTACAGCCTATTGACTCATGGCGATTAACACTGATGTCGAGGACTGGGGCGGTGTTGGGAGTAATGACTCTGGAGAAAGGGCGTGGCTCTTGCAGAGCCCCAGTGTGGATTCTGTCCAGCATCTTGAGACAGACAGGAGGGGGACCGGAGGCGTGTCGTCTTGGGCAGCGGTCTTCATCGTAGTGAACGCAGCACTGGGAGCGGGTCTACTCAATTTCCCTGCAGCCTTCAACATGGCAGGAGGAGTGACGGCAGGAGTTATGCTTCAAATGGTGAGGAGATCCAAAGTGAGGCACATTATACCGTATGCCCCTTCTACAGGCCCTTTCCCCACTGCATGAGGCACATGCTCACACTGTAAACATTTGGTTTAATGTGATAAAATTGGGCTGCAACCTACGATTTTAATCAGTATTTAGGGTGTAAAATGTCAAAAGCGATGACAAATAATAATCTGATATTACTAAAGGCCAAAGGGATGTCCTAAAACGGCTCACTATGTCCACCAACATATACCCTCATAAAACTTTACAGAGAAGCATTAAGAAAATATGAAAGGAGAAAACATGGTGTTTTACTTTATTTTTGACTAAATTTACTTTTCGATTATCTAAATTAGAATCTAAGACTAGGGCTGGGCATTGTTCAAAAATCTTCGATACCGGTACCGTGACTTTGATACCGGTTCCTAAACGATATTTTTTTTCGATACCAATTTTATAAAACAAAAATTAACATTATGGCACAAATCTTTTGATTTATTTTTCAGCTCCTACTATGTGAGCCCCGTCTCTGTGCCTAATGTAGAGTTGTTCCTGCCTGCCTCTACGACATGTAACGTTAGGCAGCTAATCAAAAGCTTTATTAGATCTTGGTAGAAGCAAGCTGTGTGCTTATTGGCTCACTGACGCTGATGGTTTACTCCTTAGGTATTGAAATTGGGTATTGAATGACGATGCATTTTTCGATACTCGAGGCAATTTGGTCGGTGCCTAAAAAGTATTGAATTCGGTACCCAGCCCTATCTAAGACTGAACCTGGCTTCGACACATGTGCAGGCACACCGTACTTACTCACTACTTTGCACTGAATGTTAGAGCAGATAACCGCTGACAATCTGAAAGTATTTTCTGTGTTCTTGTGACCAACACAAAACTGCCTATAGACAATATTATCGGGAACTATAACGTGATGTTTCCTGTTTCTTTGTTTCAGTTTATGCTGATCTTCATAATCAGTGGACTGGTGGTTCTGGGGTACTGCTCCCAGGTATGTGTCACTACAGGACCATCAGATTCTGACTTCCTGAAAGTCTTTTATTTCCATTTCTTACTGTTCCACTTGTTTCTCTATCATTTTCTTCAACATGTTCTGCAGCCTTCTAAAGCTAACTACTTGTCTTTCACATAAGTACTTTTCCTTCAGTAGCCTTGTGTAATAACATTGTTCTGTGGTTGTATTCCTGATCAAATGAAGTGCATTGCACAACAATTCACTTCCTGATGGCTCAGACTGCTGACGTGACATGTTAAAACACAATGGAAAAAGAGTCCAGCCAAGTAACATACGAATTGCTGATGAGTATAATTGACTGACTGTACTAACCAGCCAAAACCCGTTACTTTCTCTATAACCATGCCTTAAAGTGAAGATAATTAAAACTCCTTATTGACTAGGAGTGTTAAATTAATCATTGCATTGATGCATCGCGATAGGGACCTAGACGATTCCGCATCGATGAAGTGACCGAAAATAATCAGTTATTGCCTACTGATGTTGCTTGTTGATTTTCTGTTTGTTGCTGTTTTTGTTTTTGCCTTTTGTCTGTTGCCTGCTTTGTTCAGACTCCACCACTTTCAGGAATTTATTTTTTAAGAGCAGATGCAATCAAAATGGTAGTTCAAATATATCTGACTGCTTGAATTTGTTGATGAAAAGTTTAACCATGTGTAGCAATATATAATAAATTTGAGGAGGTGGCACATTGTGATGCATCGGGATATCGAATCATATCAAATCGTTGACAGGATAATCATAATTGAATTGAATCGTGAGACCAGTGAAGCTTCACATCATTGACACAATGTCAGAATTCTGCATGTGTGGCACAGCAGGTGCATCTCTTTGAGGCCTCAGTTTACCCTAATTCGGATCTAATTACCATAATGAATAACTTCAGTATGTTAGTGCACCATCACCTCAAGATGGCCAGTGACTAAATAACTAAAAGACTATTCCAACACATTTACTGCTGAATCCATGTCCACTTATTATCTGTCTGGTTCCTTCAGGTCAGTAATGAAAGCACCTATCAGGAGGTTGTCCGAGCCACTTGTGGGAAAGTCACAGGAGTCGTATGTGAAGTAGCCATTGCTGTCTACACCTTTGGGACTTGTATTGCTTTCTTTATTGTCATTGGAGACCAGCTGGATCGCTGTGAGTATATTCACACTGATAAAGTGAATCAAGCCACCGTGTTTCTGTCTCAGTTTATGAGATTGGTTAGACAATCTTTGAGCTTAGTTTATGTTTTCTTCAACCTCTAACAGTTAAAAACAGGATTTCACAGATCTTAGCTTTCTATAGTCACTACGTATTGTTCTGTCACCTACAGTTACATGGACTTTGTTCTACATTTAGCTGTGGTCTGTGTTTTAAAGTTCAATAGAAGATGTCTAGTAGTAGTAGTGTGTAGCTGTGTTATCCCTGAAGAGGGCAAAGAGCAACAAGGATGACACTACTAAGCCTTTCTCTCAGTAAATGTGACCCTCGTGACCCACTCTGACATTTCCTCACACGGAGATGCTGACAGTGTAGAAATCCTACTCCTGCCTGTTTCTTGAAATAGACTGCGACCTTCCACCACTTTAGGAATTAATGAATGAATAGAGTGGTTGTGACTTTAATTATCTACTTTGCTAAATCTCTTCCATGTGTACTGCACTTTACAGTTAACTCCCACTGTGGCACTCTCTAATCTATACCGGCATGCATGGTTATACTGCCTCCTTCTGACTGTCTGTCCTTCTCATTTTTTGTTGTTGTAATTCCTGTTTTTGTGTTGCAGTGGTGGCTGCAGTGGCTCATAACACAGATGGTACTGTCAGTGGCTACTGGTACACTGACCGCAAATTTACCATCTCTGTCACTGCAGTCCTGATTATTCTTCCTCTCTCCATCCCCAAAGAGATTGGCTTTCAGAAGTATGCCAGGTACAAAACTTTGTTGCTCACTCAGCATATTTTCTCACCAAGGCTTAAAATGTGGTTAATGTTTTCTTAGCTTTTACCTTGCATGTTGATCATGTTTGAGTTCTTGTTGTTCTTCATCGTAGTGCACTGAGTGTGATGGGAACCTGGTATGTGACTATCGTGGTCATAATAAAGTGCATCTGGCCAGATAAAGACACGACTCCAGCCTACATACCTGCCAGGTGAGCTCTGCACACAACAGCTTTTTCAAAACTTTTTACTAATTACATTAGCCCTGTGTCCAGCTGCTCATTCAAGCTTGATTTGCTAAATAGTTGTGTTTGTTACAGTTCTGCATCCTGGACTGCAGTTTTCAATGCAATGCCCACCATATGCTTTGGTTTCCAGGTATCTCTTCATTTGTTATCATTTGATATCATAAATATCTATATATGCCTTTCTTTTGAACAGTTTGATATTGATGTATTATTTTTGTCCCATCTTCTTTGTCCTGATCTCTCTCTACAGTGCCACGTCAGCTGTGTGCCCGTGTTCAACAGCATGAGCAGAAAAGAGATCAAACCTTGGGGAGTCGTAGTCACTCTGAGCATGATAATCTGCCTCTTTGTTTACACAGGAACAGGTATGTGTGCACTTGTTACTCAATAATGTACCTAATAACCTAGTCTCGCTTTGCCAGACCGTCTTCCAAAGCGCGCTGGAGGAGAGTCTGGCTACTCCACATAGCATTCAGGGATGCGAAAACATGCACTGCTTTATTGGCATTTCTTTAAACCAATCACAATTGTCTTGGGCGGTGCTAAACACCGGAGAAAAGCAGCGCTGCCGCTGCAAAATAGGCTCGGAAGGAACTTGTTTTGGTGGAACGTGTACGTTTTTTAAAAGTTGTTTTAGTCGTGCAACAGAAAACTCAGATTGGACAGATAGTCTAGCTAGCTGTCTGGATTTACCCTGCAGAGATCTGAGAAAAGGTTAACCATACTCCTCATATATCGACCAGAGTTTAAAATGCTAACACAAAGGAAGCCCAAGGCAACGGATATCCGGCCTAAATGAGTGAAATCCGGCACATTTTCCAGCGGCAACGGAGCAATCCCGGAAGTGGAACATCAAGGAAAATAGACTACTAATAAACTAACCTTGTCAAGTTATGGTAAACCATCTAATACAATGAAATATCTAGTTTAAAAATCACACTTCATAACAGGCTCATGGGTCAGGCATAAAGTCGAACAGATCTTAATGTGTTTAAATGTCAGTTCAAGTTATGCTGATGTCAAAAGACACCTACTGTGTAGCGCTGTTAAGTCATATGGCTTGTGACTGGCGGTCAATACTTAAATGCTTGTTGTGTTTGATCAGGTGTCTGTGGCTTCCTGACGTTTGGTGCCAACGTCAATCAGGATGTGTTGATGTCGTACCCTTCTAATGATATTGCTGTGGCCATCGCAAGAGCTTTTATTGTCATCTGTGTCATCACCTCCTACCCCATTTTACACTTCTGTGGCAGGTAAAATAGTGAAAATATGCATATTTTATTTCCATAATCTTGGTCTCCCTGTTCAAAGATTTTTAAATTGCACAAGCCTAAAAAAGACTGCTGTATGAATATTGCTACCTACAGTGCAGTAATGTGTAGCTACAGCCTCATGTTACCTTACCTATGCCAGAATGATACAGATCAGTTGCATCCAGTGACATACAAAGAGTTTATAAGTATAACTGGTTTTAGATCAGTACCTGGAATGAGCCCTGATTGTGAACATGCGATCAGTGCATCCCTTGTCTGCGATAAAGATGACTTTCCTTATTTTAACGCTTCAGTTAATGCGGCATTTCCTCACCACACTGTTGTAATCATTTGTCCTTCCAGGGCAGTTGTAGAAGGACTTTGGCTGCGTTTCCAAGGCGAGCAGGTGGAGGTGTGTGTGCGTCGTGAGCAGAGGAGGAGGATCCTGCAGACGCTGGTGTGGTTTGTTGTCACCCTCGTCCTCGCCCTCTTCATCCCAGATATTGGTCGGGTGATCTCGCTGATCGGAGGATTGGCAGCCTGCTTTATCTTTGTCTTCCCAGGTAACGCTTCCCTCATCATTTGCAAGGTTTCAGATTTCTGTGTGATTTTTAATGTCCCACTGAAATGTCTATCCAATGTTTCTTTAACAGGTTTGTGTTTAATGCAAGCCAAGCTGTCAGAGACAGACAGCCACACTATAAGGTGAGATCCTGCTTATTCTTGGATGTAGTTTAGTTTCTTTGGAACTAAACTGATTAAATTATCCTGTGCAGAACAGCAATAACGTCCTTGTTGGTCCGTGGGTGCTGCATTGTAGCTGCCCTTTGCTACTTTATAGTTACGATGGGTCAAACACAGAGGATGAATTTTCTCACAGGGATTACTGAAGTACAACTTCAAAGATGTGTTGTTATCACACTTTGGCCATTAGGGTGCAGAAAAAACATTAAAACAAACTTCTGCAATATCACCATCTTATATTGTTGTTATGGCTAACGTGTATTAGACATTCAGCAGACTGTAACATAGCATTCATTTGGAGGTCAGTTGTCATTCACTCTGCTTTTAGCACTGTTTAGGTCTCTACCAACTCCTGAGAAAATATCTGCATCTTTAACTGTGTTAACCAGCCCAATGTTACTGCTGTCTGTCAGCTGTTTGCTTGTGAGCCGGTAGCGTGCAGTGTATCGGAGCCGGTTTGCTCGAAACCAAAACAAAAGCTCTGATTTTGGCACTATGAGAGATCCTTTTTACATGATTGACATTTGATTCAGTGTCTCCACAATAAAATGTTTAATGCAGATTTAAGTAAACTTCCTTGATAAGGATTTTTCTTTAATGTCTGTTTCTCTGTTACAGCTGGCATGGATTGGTGGTCTTTGGTGTTGTCATGGTTACGATTGGAGCTTTCATCTTTGGCCTCACCACGACCAACTCCATCTATCAAGACATCAGTTAAAGGGAACCGTTTTATCGGAGCCAGCGGTGTTTTAAGACTGAGGGGGGGCTTGGTTCTGTGCTGCTATTCTGAACTACTTGATGGAGAAGCATCTCATGACACTCATTTAAAAATTCTCTACGGCATGTCGCATCCCTGCTCCATACTGAGTTAACGCTCCACAGCTCTTTACTCAGTAAGATAGAAGTCAGAGACACCCCACGATGCCAAATGACTTCAGACACTTTGCCTTTTACTTTATGTACGGTTTAAATTGCACGTTTTACGTTTTTATGATGGTTTAAACTTGCAGCGAAACCTTGACAGTTTGACAGTTCAGGGGCACAGAGGGGCTTCCCTTGTCTCTGGACGACTCATTCCTGTCCTGTTTACAATAGCTGAAGGACTTTGTATAGAAAGGTTTTACAATCAAATTGATTTTGATAATGAAATTGTACCAATTTGTGTATTTTAACTTGCATGTCAAAGTAAATATTTCTTACTGAAACTGACATGCTGTTGTTGCCAGGTGCTATCCCGGTCCGGACTATAATGTCGCTGCTGGTGATAGTTTGTCCACAAATTAAGAAGTTAGTTTCTTCTCCAATGAATAATATAATTGAGTGAAACATTTGTACAAGCAAGGATTCTGAATCATTGAGTGATGTGATAACTGCAGGGTGGGACAGTTTGTCTTGTTTATTTAATTTCCAGTCAGTACCTCTTAAATGAGTTTAAATAAGGGAGGTTTTCAAATATTTGGGCATTGCAACTTAATATTACACTTTAAAATAAATTTAGGAAGGCATTCATTTTTAATTTTTGTTGGTTTCTTGTATATTTTATAACAATGGTACTATTATGATTTTATAATTGGCTTTTAGGTAAAACCATATTTGTTGTTTGAGAAAGTACAAAGTTACATTCATGTAAGCCTGCAGGCCTTTAAAAAAGATTAGATTACTTCAATGTGCAAAACAGTTAACTGCCAGACTGGCAGAAAGCTACAGCAGTGTGCCTCCCCAAAAACTGCACAGATCTGCAAGATGAGCAGTGACCAAACCCAAACTCTTTTCAAGAGTGCTCATGGGTTTGAAAATGATAGTTCTTTATGAATGTATGCAAAAAAATGGATGTAACCTAAGCAGAATTCAGTTTGTACATAATTTACAGAGGCCAACTAGTCAAACTGAGTGGGCGGTTTTATTTACTTGAATCGGTTCACGCCACTGCAGACTTTGTTTAAAGAATGAGAAGTTAGAAATGTATTTTTGTTTTTTTTTACAAAAACCAAAAGTGTGAGCTTTGTTTTCTAAGCTTCCAACAGCACTGTGGAGATAGGTCAGGCAACGTGAGACTAATTTAACACTAAATATGTTTATAACATTTATTCAGTTGTATTAAGCATTTAAAAAAAAAATTTAATCAATCAAGCTGCAAATGCAGCTGACCTACACTACCGGTCAAAAGTTTGGGGTCACTTAGAAATTTCCATTCCACTCCATTATAGACCGAATACCAGCTGATGTGAGTGGGTGGCTGATGTTTAATGCAATATCTATATTGTCCATTATCAGCAACCATTCATCCAATGTTCCAAAGGCACATTTGGGTTTACTAATCTGTACTAATATCATTTTAAAAGGCTAACTGAGAAAACATTGGAGAACCTTTTTGCAATTATGTAAGCACATAATGTAATCTGAAAACTGCTGCCCTGGTTAAAAAAAAAAAACAATGCAACTGATCTCAGCTGGTATTCTGTTTGTAATGGAGTGGAATGGAAATTTCTAAGTGACCCCAAACTTTTGACCGGTAGTGTACATTTAAAATCAGGAAAATGTTCAAAGGTTTACATGGACATGGCAATCAAGAACAAACGGGGGGGGATTTAACTGTATCACAGCTAATAATCTTAGGAATGTTAAGCATGTTATAATTTAAGTGGGATTCTCGACAGCCTTTTGTTTTTACGGTTTTATGAAACTCCGCAACATAAGGTGATTTTTTTTCTGTGGACATGAGGGACAGTAAAGGTTAAAGGGATATTGTTCTCTAAAAAAGCAATTGCATTGTATTAGTCAGCTGTTGGATTAAATATATTTAGAAGCTACAGTCAAAACAGTAATGCTGTCTGTGACCAGTACAAAAACCTGAGCATCATAAAAATGTCTTGAAATCATTGTTAATATGAATTGTTTTATGGTGTGGTGTTGAAATGTATTTTTCTCTTAACCTTTTGGTGCTACAGACACTAGTTATTCTGGTCATGAGTGAATGTCCGATGCATTTATGATTTCTGTCACTGATTGACTGTGTTTTCAGTAAACTTCAGGATGTATACTTTCTTTTTTTTTTTTCCCCCAAGGCATCGGTTAATCAGAAATCATGTGTCCCTTTGACTTACAAATATGTTCATGGCAGGTTTTTATGGAAATACTTAAACCTGTGAGATTCCAATAAATTACCACAGTAAAGGCATGTGAATAAATCTGACAATCCATGTCACTGGCAGTTCAAAACATTTAATAAAAGAAATACAAGTGAAGTGAGCATTGTCATTTAAGTTCAGAATAATTACCTATTACTCTGAAAATATCAATTAAAACCACAAACGCCAAGACTCAGCTTTACATCAGTTTACTTCTATTTTGCGTGAATAGTAGAGACTTGTACCTCGTTATGTTTACATGTAATTCCCCAGTTCCAGGACCAATATTTTTTTTCCCCAGGACAATTTTAAGACGACAAGACCACTGGGGAATTTTTGCTAAACAGAATGCTGTTGCTCAGTCAGATAAGCACCTGCTCAGTTGGATTGAGATTTTCACTTACTAAAAACCAAACTTAAGGCACAAATCCCCAAAATGAGCAGGAAGTGAAGCAGGCTGGTAACCATATAATAAATATTTTATTCACAATTATTTGTGGTCCTTTTAAAAAAAAAAAAAAAAAAAAAATAGAGACCGTCTAAAAAGGGTTTTAATTCCTACACTATAAGCTCAATATTTATGAAAACATCCTTAACGCTGGCACTTTAATTGTTAGATTTTGAAATTCAAGGTGATGCAGAGCAAAGCCAATAACAAATAATGTGTCCCTCTCCAAATACTCAATGCACTTCACTGCAGGTACTCTGTACAATGCAGATGATAAAAAACAAGTTCCCTAATAATCCAATTCCCTCCAAAATCCTCTTCCCTGAGAAAATGTACCGTCTAACAAGTGACTAGTGCAGGTACATTACATACAGCAGTCTCCATCAAGCCTCAGTAGTAGCCATTTGTTATGAAAGACTGGAACATGTGGAAAGCTGGACCCGGAGCCCACTGAGGAACCATGTGCCCTGCACCCTGAAACACAGATGACAGCAGTATTTCACTATATAAAACAAATACCATCTGTGTTTAAAAAAAAAAAAAAAAGGAAAACCATGATTTTATTGCACAAACTAAACAACACAGTGATGGTTACCTTGACTGTCAGGAAAGTGATGTTTCCAAACTGTTGGTAATAACCAGCAATCTGGTCATCATGAAGCCAGGTCTGGTACTTAGTGGTGGCCTGAGAACAACATTTTAGTATTATTGAGAAGTGTATCTGGTTGTAGTTTGGGGGAACCTCTTTTATAATATTTTCCAAAATAAAGTTCCTACCTTCAAGCCGAGGTCTTCCACGAACCACTGGTCTCCCAGGAAGTTGCAGGCCATGTCAGTGTCTCCGTTGTAGACGAGTGCCCGCAGGCCCAGAGAGAGCAGCTTCAGATACACCTCCTTCACTGTTGGGTACAGGTTGGTGTATTGCTCTCCAACGTCATCACTACAATGAAGAGGTTCATTATGATCATGAGCGACATGTTACCTACCAAACTCCACACATAAAAGAAAGGGAAATGCCTCAGTTACAAATTACTGTCACTCCAATTCAAGGGGTTCATTTCAATTAATGACACATGAATAACCAATGGATTCTAACAGAAATTTGGCTAGTGCCATTGTCTAAAACAGTGTTTCCCAAACTTTTTACAGTCCTGTACCCTTTTAGACGTTTAACCTCCAGCTATGTACCCCTACGTATGCCCCACCCTTGCACTTGTATATCATCTTTTTTTTCCCCTCTAGTACCCCCTATGTCATTTTGCGTACCTCTGGGGGTACCCAGTTTGGGAACAAATGGTCTAAAACTACTACTCCAAAGCATTAAAAATGTTCGTAGAATCCACCCACTGTTAAAATTGGTGTGTGTGTCCTATTTTTTTGCCATAAAATGTCCTGTTTGCTGCAGCACCTGTTGGATGGATCAAAAGATTAAAAATCCTTTATTAATCCCACAACGGGAATATTCACACAGTTGCCACACACACACACACACATGCACACGGTGTGTGTCCTTTGTCCCTGTGGTCCAATGGGAGCAGTGCAGATTGTATAGTCTGACAGCAGCAGGAAGGAAAGACCTGCGCTATCTCTCTGTGACGCATCACATTGATTATTTAGCTGCAACATACCTGCAGAGGTCCCATGATGGCAGTGTGTCTGGAATGTGTAACGCTTTCCTCACATCGCCTCTGTTCAGCCAGTTTATCTGAGCCGTACTGTTGATGCAGGGAGGGACTTCAACCAGAGACACGGAGGAAGAAACTCCATCTGAAACCTTCATTTACGATTTTATCATTACCGCTACAAGACAATAAGAAGAATCTGAAGCACAGGCGCATGGGCAGGCAGCACTCACCTTGTGGAGGTGTGGGTGTTTCTTGTAGTTTTTAAACAGGTGACTCATGGTCCTCTCGTAGCCTCTGTGGGATCTTCTGCCAACCTCACAATCCAAGTAAAGGGCATACTCATTCAGTCCGCTATTATACACAATACCAAAGGCCACATTCACCTGAAGGGAGACAAAGTAAAATCTGACTGAGTCATACAGTAGCACCAGAAATGCCCAGCTGAATAATGAAGAAATAATTCACACGTACCAGCGTCTTGCAGGTCTCTGAACTGGAGTTGTAAAAGTTACAGTTTCCCTTGTCACAGCAATTTATGTTCAGATCACGCCACAAACTGCACATAAAACATGGCTTTAAAATGACATCAACTACATGAGTGATTTATAAATTCTTGGCTTGTTGTAAAACAGCATGAGGTTCTCCATATACTATCTGTGACATCTCTGGCAGAATTAAAACCACAGAAGTAAATGGGGATATTTTTCTTTGGATTTCTGGTTTGCATTAAAGAAAGGGACTGAAGTGAACATTAAAATACTCTGCTGTTCCTCCCAATGAAGATACAAACAGTAGCTTGTCTTCAGACTACAGGCACATTTTTCCTTTTACGTACACAAGTCATTCACTATCAGAGGTCACGTGTTTAATGGGACTTGTGAAAATGACTGATCTTTCAGTTCTGTCTTTTGACTCATGGTTGTCTTGTGTTTTTTCAAATGTTTCAGTGTTCAGAGTGTCATTTTAAACTTGAGGTTGTATGTGTTGTGTCACGGCTGAATGAAGCAGGGGAGCACGCTAGCATCTGAAGGCATTGCTTCTGAACATATTCCCTCAAAGCAAACAAGCTTCCTCCACAGCAAAATGCTACTTACTCTTCTCCAAAAAGGCCGTGGTAGTAACCAAAGTAGACCAAAGTTTGGTCATTGAGAGCATAACTGCTGAGGCCATTTCCCACCGAAAAGCCCTGAAAACAACAATAGATCAAGATAAATGTTGGTAGTTAAAAATAAAAAATAAATAAATAAAAAAGACATGTCTGCTTTACTGAGTTGCAAAAACTAACATCTCTTCAATCATGAAATGGCATTCTGGTGGTGGTACGGATACTCAGCAGTTGATGGTGCTCATGAGCAAAAGAAAATCTGAGAAGTTGAAGTAGTCAGCTTTATAACTTACAAGTACCAATACGACAGTGTAGAAATATTCCTCATACATGTCATACATTCAGAGTTTTACTTAAGTAAAAAGTACATAAGTATGAGCATCAAAATAAAATTAAAAGTACCAAAAGTTAAAGTAGTCATAATGCAGAATGGCCCAATTCTGAATAATGCATCTCATTGTATTATTGGATTAAAAGTGTTGATGCAATAATGTGTACATCATTTTAATGTTGCAGCCGGTAAAGATTTAATTACTTGATACGGACAGCTCGTGAATGTCAATAGTCTTATTCTATAGTTATGAATCATACTCTGGAAAGTAACTGTTATCAGTTATCATATGGATGTAATCAAGTAAAAAAAGCACAAGGATTTCCTATGAAAATGTAGAGAAGTATAAAGTTGCAGAATATAGAAATAGTAAAGTCAAGTAGGCCTACAAGTACCTCAAAATTGTACTTCGTTGAGTAAATGTACTTACTGGTTTGCGTGAAGCATCTCACCTTGAAGTTGATTTTGACAGCTCCAGTAGCCACGCGCAGGCTGAGGGTGGGTGCATAAATTCCACCATAACTTTCCCCAAAGATGAAGAACTCATTTTGAGTGAAACTTGGGAACTTAGCAAAGAAACTCTGGAGGGCTTTGTAATTATCATCAGCGACCTAAGAGAAGAACATATGAAATGGAAATGCAGTTTCTAAGCTTCTTAAAGTCAGTCAGCAGTCGCGGAACTCACCTGGTCATCATCGGTGGCGTACTTTTGGTCATCAGAGTAGGAATATCCCACACCTGCAGGAGATTCTAGATACAGCACATTGGCAATCTTGTTCCAGCTGAATGTGTTCTCATACAGTGTGGCCCCGTCATCATTGACCTGAAAACGAAAGTCAACAATGTCTATTCAGAGTCACTTTTATCAACCAGTGCACAGGTATAGTTGTGCACAAAGAATGCTCACATGAAATGGTCCATTCTCTGACAGGAATCCATCAAGAGAGCTGCAGCCTGGGCCTCCATTCAACCAGAGCACCAGGGGGTCTTTGATCGGGTCTCTTTGAGAAGTCACAAACCTGCAGGAGACCAGGACCGGGGTTAAAGACTGCATTAAACACTCAATGGTCTCACTCACATAGCCTACCTCCACATCTAGCGCTAAACTGAGATGGATCAATATTGAGAAGCTGCAGAGAACCAGTCGGTTCCGGTTTCTTACCAATAATGGAGATACTTTCCGGGCCGTGCCTGGAGGAATCCCGACCACTGTCGATAGTTCGGTTTGAACTTCAGACCCGGCAGGTAGGTCACCTCATCAGGGGCGTACTGAGCCCGCGAGCCGAGCTGAAACACGGCCAGCAAACACATCAATAAACCACCGGCGATCATCACTGAACTCCAATCACTTCTTTGTAGCAGTAACTCATGCAGTAACTTCGTTCTACGTCCTCAACGGCTGTTCCGCTTGAACAAGACGAACACAGTCATATGATTGCTGCTGTGGGCCACGTGAGCAGCGGCGCCTGACTATTTTACACGGAAATCCCGGGCAACAGACTTTTATATCCTGTCTATGGCAACAAATCATACGGAGAAGAAGATGAATTGCTTTAGGCAGATGTATTGAGTTATCATCAGTTTATTTTTATTGAACACATTTACAGTGGAACTCAAGGGAACATACTTACACTACTAAAGCAACACAAAATGATCACAAGATACGATATAAGGCTAAATTAATTAATCGTTACAGTGACAAAAACAAGAAAATTAGGATAGGATATGGCATATAGCCTATATATATATTCTGCAAGACCCTCTTATAAGGGCAGTGTTTCTTCATTTACATAGGCTGCATTAATGATATTTCCCCATGAGAATAATTGCCTTTACCCTTGGCCTTGAAGATATATTTGCGTTCAGGTTATTCATGTACCAGATGAATTAAAGGAAGGTATGTTGTCCTCAATGATATGCTATGAGTATCTTTCCCTAACTGTTGAACTCCTAAAATTTGGAACAAGGACTGTAGGCCTATCAGGTTTTTACACAAAGAACAGTTTTTGGAAGTGCATGGGAAAAAACATAAATGGAAAAATAGAAAAGGTACAAATAAAGTAAATTATATGCATAGTGTTTATTATTTATTATGTTTATTTGTACAGTATAGCACATTTACCAGAAAAAGAGCAGAAAAAACATGGAAACACAAATGAGAAGAAACTACTTTAAAATAATTAAAAAGATTAAAAACAGAGAAATTAATACAATTCCTAATATTAGTTTAAAAAAAATCAGCACAAAAATGTTTGTTCTTCAGAAGGACTTTCACTTGAGCAGGCCCCTGCCCCAGAAAACTGCCTGCCATGGGGCCCCAATGAACCCTGGTGGCATGTTTTTTTGCAAAATCTCTGAAAATAGAACAATTATAGCAAATTAACTTCTGAATGTTATTAGACTGGTTTAAAGCCTACTGTAATGAATACATATTAAATAAAAAAAATAAGTTCATATATCTTCCAGGGTGCCCTTTTAAACGTTTTGCATACTTTTAGTGAGAGGATTTTATTGTGTTCGGACTTTTATTGTGAAGGCAGGTACAGTATATACAGCTACCGGAAAAGATTCCGCGCCTAACACAATAGCTAGTGGGGGCTGGACTACCGTAAAGTTGGGACATTGCCATAAACATTGGCTTTAGATTGGAATTAAACTGTGGATAAATGTACCTGCACGCCAAAACTTGTTTCTCAAGTTAAAATACTATCGGTTGTCGTCTTCCGGACTGTTAACGTTAGCTTAGCATCGTCAGCAGCAACTCTTTGTAACGTTAACGCTGGTCCTGCAAACGATCCAGGTAAACGCCGTTTATTCTCGTAGTTTTCACGCTTTGCGCCGAGGTCCTGTAGACCGTCTCTTTGTATGCATGCATTGACGCTCTTTTGAACAACCAAAAGTTATACAAATGAAACACTTGGGAACAGTGGTAACGTACGAGATACACAAAATGTTAGGGTTTCCGGAGTAACGTTACACACTTTTCATAATAAATCTGCGCCATTGAGAAACGAGCCGTGTAGAGACGAAACGAACGTGACTATGCTTTCTACTCCATTTTCTCTTTCACAGTATGTATTCAAATCCATATGAAACTTACAAAAGAACGAGGGCTCATACAAGAAACCCTGACAATATTTTATTTCGAAATAAAAATCTTTCCGGTAGTCTGAAGCGGGCTCTCTGCAGCTGATTCAAGCAACACCGCTCGCAGGGAGGCTCCCGGGTTGATGTGTTTTCCTCTCCCATCCAGCAGAATGGATCCTGAATGTAGCCCAAATAGTCCAGACGAAGTGACCGCCACGCCAGACCAGCAGAACCCCAAATACCAAAGGAGTCTGAGGAGCCTTCATATGCTCACCACGAGGTTTGTCAGCATGTTACAACAAGCTGATGGCGGTGTGCTGGACCTCAAACAGGTAAGTGAGCCGAGACCAGTACAACACTGATCCCATCACTGGAAATGTTTATCATACTTTGACAAATAAAATTACACTTTTAGATTTCTTCTAGACTGTTGTGACTTTTGTATTATTTTATTATGTTTTGGCAGAAATGTGTGACTTTTGATACCTGTACTGTACTGTACTGTAACCAATTGTGAAAAACAAAGAAAAAAAGAAAGTTGGTTTAGAATAGATCTAGATTTGTTAGCTCTCGGGTTTTCATTTCACATTACATTCCAATGAAGACTGTAAACATTGCATTATATTTCATTCATTTAGCAGAAGTTGTTTTTCTGAGAAGTGACTGTCAATAAGTGCAATCAACCTCCATAGAAACAAAATGTGATCAACGTTGTAGGTGCATCTTAAAGACAATAAAAGTATGTTGAGTGCTACAGTTTAAGTGCTTAATTATTATTGTTATTATTGAAAGACGGGTTCGGAATTAGACACTGAGACACCCAGATTATAGACTGTGCGGACATTTATGAAACATTTTTTGAAGGATGAGGCTAAGGAGACTCAATGGGCCTTTTGTGTCCTTTTTAGGCTATCAGTGTCTTGGCTGTTGGACAGAAAAGGCGAATCTATGACATCACAAATGTGCTGGAGGGTGTTGGTCTAATCGCAAAAATCTCCAAGAGCACTGTAAAGTGGAAGTAAGTCCTTAACCCTGCCTTGTCTGCATGCATTTTAATGTGCTTGTGTGTTAAGAATGTGGTGCAAATATGATTTACAAAATAATACATGTGCTTTTTCTAAATAAGGGGTACACTGCCAGGAGAAAATGCACATCACGGGTTGAGCAACAGACTGATGGCGTTGAAGTATGAGCTGGAGGACTTGGAGCAGAAGGAATGTATGTTAGACCAGCAGAAATTCTGGGTTGAACAGAGCATTAGGAACACAGCAGAAGACTGCAGCGAATATCCTTTTCACAAAAATATAGCAAGGAGTGCAGAAATGTGTTGTTGTCGTTTTTTTTTGGAAATATACTTTTCCTGCTTTAAAAGTAACCATTGCACTGAAAATGAGATGTCGGACAGCATTTTTAGTATATTTATTCAGATTTTGTATTCCTTTAGGACACAAATGCTGTACTTTCTTTGGCATAATCATTTATAATGAACATATCCGTAATGCAGGCCTGCTACTTTCTGACACACTGACAGCATCCTTGTGGTCACTCCTCAAACTTACCCAATAAGTTGAATAAAGTTGAACCTTAACTCAAATCAACTCTGACCTATGTGAATCATGAAGACATCTGCAACTGCTTCAGTGGTAAGTTACAGTTACTCTTGTGTACATTTTTGTGTTAGCATATTTTTGAAAATCCAAGTAGAGAGGCAGTGAGAGTCAGAGCGACGTACACATCCGAGCCCTGCTTTTTGACGAATAGCTCCTCGGCACATTTCTTCCTTCCTCATCTTTGCTGCTGTTGGGTTGCACTGATTGATGTATCTGTGTAAAAAAACAACAACAACAACATTATATTCCAACCGTTTAATCTAAATATACACCAAAACGTGGACAATGGGGACTTTTCATGAAGTACTCCTATGAGATAAATCTGGGTTAAAAACTATTATTCCTCGTTGACTTTTCTGTAGTATTGAAAAATGCGTTGGGACAGTTTTAACCTCTGAACAGGCAAGATGTTGAATTTTCAAAATGATTGTAGAATAGATGTTTTGTGGATTCGGTGTATATTCCTAGACCAGTGTTTCTCAAACTTTTAACACAACGTACCACTTCAGAAAATATTAGGTTCTCTAAGTACCACCATTATGGTCCACATTAAACTAGAGTAGCATAGGCCTTAGTGCTGGGCAATATATCAATATTATATCGATATTGTGATATGAGACTAGATATCGTCTTAGATTTTGGATATCATAATATCATGATATGACGTAAGTGTTGTCTTTTCCTGGTTTTAAAGGCTGCATCACAGTAAAGTGATGTACTGTTCTGACCTTACCAGACTGTTCTAGCTGTTCTATTATTTGCCTTTTCCTCACTTAAGACATTATATCCACATTACTGATGATTATTTATCTAAAATCTAAGTGTGAAGATATTTTGTTAGAGCACCAATTGTCAACCCTAGAATATCGCTGCAATATCGATATCGAGGTATTTGGTCAAGAATATCGTGATATCTGATTTTCGCCCAGCCCTAATAGGCCTACCCTATTCAGCTACGGACAGGTCATGCAGGAGGCAGGTTTATTCCTAAAAAAACAATATTTATTGTTGACAGCCACAGCCACACTGTAACTTTACTTCCTCCGTCCCGCTGTAACTGAATCAAAACTCCAATCTCGGGTCATATCTCCTTACTGTTTTGCATCGTTTGCTGCTAGCAGGTACTGTTGAGACTTCTCCGCCGCTGCTTAAGTAGAGACTATAACACTCGTGCTCGTCCACTATAGTTTCAACAGGGCTGCTCAAAATATTCTCTAAATCATCCACACTTCTCTTCCTAATAGTTCCTGTTTGAAGCCACAACTGCAGTGTTTTTGAACCATTCATTTTACTTCTGCTTACTATCTTGCCATCACAGCTCGTGACTAATGATGGCTGTATGCACACTCCGTTCATGAATGTAACTATGTAGCAAGCTGATATCGAAACCAAAAATATGACACTTAAACAAACACTTACTTTAAATTACTTTTAACTGATCATAGTTTAACTACTATTATTGAACATTTTGTAGTACCGGTATTTCTATAGTATTGTTTTTAAATTAATGAATTTCATTTATATATATATATCTATATATCTATATATCTATATATATATATATATATATATATATATATCTATATATCTATATATATATATATATATATATATATATATATATATATATATATATATATATATATATATATATATATATATATATATATATATATATATATATATCTCAATCAATCAATCAATCAGAGATTCCATCCTAGTACCATTAGAGGGAGCTTGTGTACCACCAGTGGCACTTGTACCACAGTTTGAGAACCAGTGACTAATATCAACAGCTGTATAAGTTCATGATGGCATTTGGCTCACCACAAGCTGACATTGTTGCAGTTTGTTTAGCATGGGGCAAAAAGAACCACTAACATTTCTTCTTACTTTTAATATACAAGACCAGATTGAATTATTGTCATTTGAAAAGATATCTACTCACTTCTTTCTCCAGGCCATAATCTCTTGGCGGTACGAGCACCATCTGGCACACAGCTAGATGTTCCTATTCCCAAAGCTGTAAGTCCTGCCTCACTGGAACCTACTGCAATTTCTTCTTAGTTTTCTCGCTTTAATTCCGATGAGATGATTTAGTATATGCACTGCATACATCTTCTTTCAGGTCCAGAACAGCCCAGCAAAGTACCAGATCCATCTGAAAAGCATCAATGGACCGATAGATGTCGTTCTTCTTAACAAACTCTCTGTCAGCTCTGTTCCTGTCGTACTGCCAGTCCCACCGCCAGAAGAACTTTTACGGAATGCCAAACCAGCCATGTACACTTCAGTTGAGACAGAAAGCAGTATCGCCCCATGTCAGGCTTCAGCTAATACCAAACCTGGCACCAAATCTAGACGGACGGACACGGAGGACATGCGGCAGCTCCTTCGGTCATCATGTATGAAGGCTCAAAGAACTGATGCATCTGAATGTGAGTGTCGTAGTTTGTACAATTTCTGAAGTGTGTTACTCTCGAAATAGAAACCTAAAGCTCAATTTTAGCTTGAACTTGACAGATTGATCTTAAAACAATTAAAAACAGTGGATTAAATGTGAAGTTAAAAACACAATTTGTTAGGGCTGGGTATCGTTCAAAATATTTTGATACGATACCAATAACGTGACTTTGATACCGGTTCCTAAACTTTGTTGATACCAATTTTATAAAACAAAAAGAAATTACAACATTACGGCACAAAACTTTTAATTTATTTTTCAACTCCTACTACATGAGCCGTCACCGTGCGTAACGTAGAGTTACCTAAAACTGCCTAAAAGTATTGAATTTGGTACCCAGCCCTACAATTTACTGATTAACCGGTCAATACAACATTACTGCTGGTAAATTGGCTTTTAGTGTCGTGCTCCTGATATGAAGTGAGGAGGATATACAACAGACGTCAAGCTCTTCCTTTACTGATAACAGTTTATCGGTTATAT